>NC_138551.1:142601092-142843592 GCF_964273705.1 Natrix helvetica
AGAATCTCACAAGCGCGTCGACCCTCAAACACAATGTGCTAAGAAAGAAGCTAAGAAGCAAACCGGAGCCATGGGAGGAGCAGGGCCGAAGATTGGTCTTGTGGAGAGAGATCTTCAGCAAATGCTTTCAGCGCTCCAGACCAGATCTAAAGATGCTTAAGCTATTATCTTGGAACGTGAATGGAATGAACTCCCCACAAAAAAGGAAAAAAATATTTTATTATTTGAAGCAATTTAATAATGATGTTGTTTGCCTTCAAGAGACTCATATTAGGTTGCAAGACCAGAAGTACTTAGTGAATTCAAAACTGGGAACATTTTATGCTGCCTCTGATTTGGTAAAGAAAAATGGTGTGGTGATATATATAAATAAAAGATTTTCAACTAAAGTTATAGAGGCAGATGACGCTGGTAGATATATAGCAATTCAATTTGATACAGACTTCAGTTCCATTTTGGTGCTAGGAATATATGCTCCTAACCAATGCCAAGAAAGTTTTTATAAGATGCTCCATTTAAAAATTTTAGACTGGAACTTTAAAAGTATTCTAATAATGGGAGATTGGAATGGAGTGATTTCTCCAAAGATAGACAAGAGTACAAAGACGAAATTCACTACCAAATTACCAAAGGCTTTTTTTGATTTACAAGACGATTTGAAATTAAAAGATGTTTGGAGGACGCAACATCTAAATGAGATGGATTTTTCTTTCTATTCAGATAGACATAAATCCTTTTCAAGGATTGATTTCTTTTTGTTAACACCGGATCTACTTCCTAAAGCCAAGAAATCCAAGATTTTCGCCAGGACACTTAGCGATCATAGTCCGGTGTGGTTACAAATTGAATTAGGGATGAGGCCAAGAAGGTCTTGGAGAGTAAATGAAAATTTATTTAGATATGAAAAAAATGTTGATGAACTTAAAAAACACATGAAGGAATTTTTCAGTTTTAATATGAATAAGGGCACTCCCATTGAAATAGTTTGGGATGCAAGTAAAGCTTATATGTGTGGGGTCCTGATACATATGAACTTTAAACACAAACAAATTAGACAGAAAAGGAGAATGGAATTGGAAGATGAAATAAAACGCAAAGAACAGCTGCTTATAATAAACCCGAATGACCAGGCGCTCCAGATGGTGCTAAAGCTGTTGAAAGATCAATTTCAGATGCTTATAGCAGAACAAACAGCAACCAATTTGCAATTTGCTAAACATAACACCTTTGCCAACGCTAATAAACCTGGTAAATGGTTAGCATATACTTTGAGAAGGAATATGAATGACAGAATTATTGATAAAATTGAGTTTCGAGGGAAGATGGTATATCAACAAGAGTTGATTAAAAAATCATTTGTGGACTATTATACTAAGCTATATGTACAGGACAATATACAGAACAAGTTAATAGATGATTTTTTGGAAGGAAAAAGGGTTGCAAAAATTTCTGTGCTTCAAAAGGCAAATTTGGAATGTCTTATAACCGCTGATGAGATCACTTTAGTTATAAATCAACTTAAATTAGCTAAGGCTCCAGGGACTGATGGTTTGACTGCAATGTATTATAAAACTTTACAACTGGAAATGATTGAATATCTTACACAACTATTTTGTAATATACAACAAGGAGGTAAAATACCTCCCTCATGGAAAGCGGCTTTTATCTCATTGATACCTAAAGATAAAGAGGGCCCTAAGAAACCAGAGGATTACAGGCCGATATCTCTTCTGAACACAGATTATAAAATATTTGCTAAGGTACTAGCCAACAGATTGATGCCGGTTATTCAAGAGATTATTCATCATGATCAAGCAGGATTTATTGAAGGCAGACATATGAAGGAGAATGTAAGGCAACTCATAGATTTAATTGACTATCTTGATAAGAATAAGCAGATCTCTGCAGTGCTGGTTTTCTTGGATGCAGAGAAGGCCTTCGATCGAGTGAATTGGAACTTTCTAACCAAGACTTTGGAAAAGATGGATACGGGACCACGATTGCGGCAGGCGATTGGAGCAATTTATCAGCAACAAAATGCACAACTTATTATTAATGGAAATTTGTCAACAACTTTCGAGATACAAAAAGGCACAAGACAAGGTTGCCCATTATCCCCATTGTTATTTATTTTAACTTTGGAAGTCTTGTTGAACGCAATTCGGGACTCAAAATCCTTAGATGGCATAGCTATCAGGCAAAAGGAATACAGAACTAGAGCATTCGCCGATGATCTGGTTGTTACCCTTTCACATCCTTTGAAATCAATAATCCAGATGAAAAATATCATAATAGAATTTGGCATGGTGTCTGGGTTTAGACTAAATCAAAACAAAATGAAAATGATGGTTAAAAACATGACAGAGACTCAAAGAAAGAGACTTGTAAGTTTAGCAGGTTTTGAAATAGTTTCTAAAGTTAAATATTTAGGAATACAAATTTCAGAATCAAACACAAAACTTTTCTCAAATAACTATGAAGTGTTGTGGCAAAAGATACAGAAAGATCTTGAAGCGTGGAAAAAGTTACAATTGTCTTTGCTTGGAAGGATCTCAGCAATTAAAATGAACATTCTACCTAGATTTATCTTTCTATTCCAGATGGTTCCGGTGCTTAAGTCAGATAAAACCTTGTTAAATTGGCAAACAACATTAAATAAATTTGTTTGGAAGGAGAAAAAACCGAGAGTAAAGATGAAGATTATGCAAGATACACGTGAAAGAGGCGGCCTTAGACTCCCAAACCTTCGATTGTATTATGAAGCTGCGGTATTAACGCATGTAGCAGATTGGTTCGGGAAAACAAAAATGGAATTGCTCAATATAGAAGGCCATGATCTTGTTCTGGGATGGCATGCATATCTTTTTTATGAAGACAGGGTGGATAAAGTGTTCAACAACCATGTTCTCCGTAGTGCCTTGATGAGAATATGGAAGAAGCACCGGCCCAATTGGGATTATAAAATACCGCTTTGGTTGGATCTTGCAGACACCATGGGGATTATGAATATTAAGTCACTCGGGGGTTGTTTATATAAAGATGTGCTTATTGCTGATGGGGGCGAATGGAAGTTAAAAACTTTGGAACAGCTGTTGGAAGAAGGAATTACTTTAAATTGGTTACATTACATACAGCTTCAGAAGAGATGGGAAGAAGATCGCAGGGTCGGCTTTATGGATAAAGAAGTGGAACTGATTAAGCAGATAAAAGAGACTAGTCCAAAACAAGTTAAAAGAATATATAATGTACTGTTAGAAAGAGACTCAGAAAGTGAATTGGTTAAGGATTGTATGATTAAATGGGCTCAGAATTTTGGTGAAGTGGTTATGTTGGAAACGTGGGAAAAAATATGGGTTCAGAATGTTAAATTTACACAGTCACAGAATTTAAGGGAGAATTTCTATAAAATGTTTTACAGATGGTATTTAGATCCTAAAAAATTATTATGCATGTACCCAAATGTTCAACCAAAATGTTGGGGATGCGGGTGTCTAGATGCTACCTTTTTTCATGTATGGTGGACTTGTAACAAGGTTAAAGCTTTTTGGATAAAAATATGGTGGGTTATACAGAATGTATTTAAGAAAAGAATACAATTTACTCCGCAAATGTTTTTACTGGGTATAACTAAGGATTTTACCAAAGGGGAAACAAAATTGGCCTTGTATATGGTCACAGCAGCTAGGTTGTTGATTGCGCAACATTGGAAAAAAGATTTTTTGCGGACAATTGATCAATGGATTCAGAAGGTGACGGGGTTTGCTGAAATGGCAAAAATTTCAGCTTTCTTAAAAGCTCAGAAACAGGAGGATTACACACAGGAATGGGCAAAATGGATTGATTATATACAGAATAAATACCAGACTAGGAGTTATTATGTAGCCTTTAGGTAAGAATGTTTAGACCGATAGATGATCAGAGTAAATAGTATATGGGATGTTTGGAATTGTTAGAGTGATATACAGCGGAAGTCAGGGGGGTGGGTTTGTGTGGGAGGTGGGGGAGGGTTAGGGTGGAGGGTGGGGCAATATATATGTATGAATAAATTAGAAGATGGGACTAATGAAACATTGTTAGGCTAGGAGGAATTTATATTAAGAGTTATAGATGTTTAATTAGCTTAGAAAATGATCAATGTGTTATTATTAATTTAAGAGAAATTTATATAGTGTTTGTTGGGAGGAGAGGGGTTATGAGTAATCTATTTTAAGATGGGGGGAGGGGAGGGGGTAAAGTGTTTGGTATAATATTTGAATGTGAATTTTTGCGGGGGGGTTGGGGGGGTATAGCATTTGTATGAGATTTATATTGTGTGGAGGGGGGGGTGAAAAGGGGGAAAATTTGTTTGTACAAAACTCTTTTAATAAAAAAAAAAAGACTCTTTTTTTTTTACACTCGTGACCCTTGCAGCCATCCCCGTGATCGAAATTCCGACGCTTGGCAACTGGAGTCACATTTATGACGACTCCCAGGCTCACATGATCCTTTTTTTGCGAACTTCCGACGAGCAAACTCAATGCGGAAGCCGGATTTACTTCACATGCACGTTGCTAACTGAACTGCAGTGATTCACTTAACAACTGTGGCAAGAAAGGTCATAAGATGGGGGTATAACTCCCTTAACAACGGCCTCGCTTAACAGCAGAAATTTTGGGTTCCATTGTGGTCCTAAGTCCAGTGGCCTAGAGGTGGACCTCTCGTCTCACAATCAGGAGGCTGAGAGTTCGATCCTAGGTAGAGGCAGATATTTTTCTCTCTTTGTAGCAATGAGAATATATCTGCCGAACAAAACTCCGCATCGGCGACAGGAAGGGCATCGGGCCAGTAAACACTCAGCTCCATTCAGTTGCCCAGACTCCACCCTACAAGGGATTATGGGGTCGTTAAATGAAGATGATTGTGGTCCTTAGTCGAGGACTTAACCTGTACTCTCCTCGCCTGTCTGCTGGTCTGTCTGCGCTTGTTAGGAAAAGCAGATAAAGTTGCTTCCCTTTTCTTGCAGCATGTGACCATCCTGGAATGCACCTGCCACATCGTTTCCTACCTGGCCGATGTCACCAATGCCCTGAGCCAGAGCAACAGCCAGGGCACCAGCCACCTCTCAGTTGACGGAGAAGAGCGGGCCATCGAAGTGGACTCCGACTGGGTGGAGGAATTAGCTGTGGAGGAGGAGGACTCGCAGGCCGAAGACTCGGTAAGCGGGCCACAAAACCCAGCTGGACCATTAATAACCTTAATTATTAATAATCTTTTATTATTAATACTATAAAATACAACAATACAAAAGAAAATAGCAGGAAAGATAGGGGAGGGAAAAGGGAAGAGAAAAGTGCAGGAAAAAAGAAAGAAGACATTGACTTCCTTTCCCTTTGGTCAGTTGAATAAGATAATAACTTCAAAAGACACTGAGCTTGTCAATCAGAAAGGTCGGCAGATCGAATCCCTAGCGCCGCGTTGACAGAGTGAGCTCCCATTCTCCTGTACGCTGCTTGGGGAATCCAAGCATGGGTTAACTTTGTCCATTAGCCTAGAGCAGGCATGTCCAAAGTGTGGCCCGGGGGCCAAATGTGGCCCTTTTTCAAATTTCAAGCGGCCCGCAGCCTCTTCTCCCCACTGGAGTTATTTGTTTAGTCTTTCATAAAATACCATATTTTTCGAAGTATAAAGATGCATCTTTTTCCCCTCAAAAAAGAGGCTAAAAATCTGGGTGCATCTTATACACTGAATACAGCATTTTTTGCCTCCCAAAACTGCCCCCTTCACCAAAATGGCTGTGCATAGCCTTTAGGAGGTTTTCAGAGTGCTCCTGGGGGCTGTGGAGGGCATAAATGAGCAAAAAATGGCTCAACTTTGCCCCCCCTAGCCCCCAGGAGCACTCTAGAAGCCTCTTAAAGACTATTCATGCTCTTTAAAAAAGGCCCATTTTCGTGAAAAATGGGCCATTTTTGGGAGAGTGCAAAAACTTTTTTTTTTAATTTGCCTCTTCAAAATCTTGGTGCGTCTTATACTCCGAAAAATACAGTAGTCAATTCGCATTTAATGTTAAGGGTTCAAAGAATGTCAGGCTGAATGATCGGCCCCACACATTTTCACATCACCAAATCTGGCCCTCCTTGCAAAAAGTTTGGACACCCCTGGCCTAGAGACTGAGTTATGTCATTGTTGACCACGCCTCCTCTGACCGGGATAGTTCAGTTTTTTAACTCAGTCCAGCCTAAAGAGACGTAAAAACCTTTTCTCTAGGATATTCCCCTCGCAGCGCACATAGAAGGACCGTTCAGGTAAGTCAACGGTCGTTCCTTTTCCCAGCTTCTGCCAACCTAGCAATTCGAAAGCATGTTAAAGAAATGCAAGTAGAAAAAATAGGAACCACCTTTGGTGGGGAGGCAACAGCATTCCGTGCGCCTTCCGGAGTTGAGTCATGCCGGCCACATAACCACGGAGACGTTTTCGGACAGCGCTGGCTCTTCAGCTTGGAAACGGAGATGAGCATCACCCCCTAGAGTCGGGAACGACTAGCACATATGTGCGAGGGGAACCTTTACCTTTCTCCTGTGCGCTGCTTGGGGAATCCAAGCATGGGTTAACTTTGCCCATTAGCCTAGAGACTGAGTTATGTCATTGTTGACCACGCCTCCTCTGACTGGGTAGTTCAGTTTTTTAACTCAGTCCAGCCTTAAAGAGACGCAAAAATTTTATCTCCTCTAGGTTAATAGACAAAATTATCTCATTGACTTGGATTTCTTCTGGGACTGTGATTTTATTGTTATGATTGTGACTTCAGCTGTGATCGAGTTCCTCACGGCTCTAGTGGCCACTGGAACGTGATCTCGGAGACGTTTTCAGACAGCGCTGGCTCTTCAGCTTGGAGATGAGCATCACCCCCTAGAGTCGGGAACAACTAGCACAGCGATGGCGAACCTTTTTTGGCTCGCGTGCCACAAGTGGGGGGAGCGCAGGGGGGTCGTGTGTGGGCGTGCCGCACCCATAATGCAACGCGCGACCCCCCAGTGCGCATGCGGGCACAACGCGTGACCCCCCCCCATTTTTATATGCTTTTTTTCGCCCTCCCCAGGCTCCAGAGGCTTTATAGGAGCCTGGGGAGGGCGAAAAGAGCCTCCCCCACCCCCCCAGAGGCCCTCTGGAGGCTTCAGGGACCGTCTGGAGGCTTCCCTGAAGCCTTCGGAGCAGTTAAAACCAGTCATTTTAAGCATTCCGAAGGCTTCGGGGACTGTCCGGACAATCCCTAAGCCTTCGGAGCGCTCAAAAGGATCCTCCGAGCAAACCGGAAGTGACTTCCGGTTTGCTCGGAGGGTCGTTTTAAGCGCTCCGAAGGTGTCAGGGAAGCCTCCGGACGGTCCCTGAAGCCTCCAGAGGGCCTCCGGGGGGGCGAGGGAGGCTATTTTCGCCCTCCCCAGGCTCCTATAAAGCCTCTGGAGCCTGGGGAGGGCGAAAAATGGCATTTAAAAAGGTGAACTCAACTGGCCAGCGCGTGCATGCCGCTGGCCAGCTGACAGGGCTGCGCCTCGCGTGCCCTGACAAATGGCTCCGCGTGCCACAGGTTCACCATCACTGGACTAGCACATATGTGCGAGGGGAACCTTTACCTTTTTATAAGCTAGCCATTTTTATAACAACAAACCTTTCTAATCGGTAAAACCCAGAATCAAAGTTTCATTCCCCACCCACCCACCTCGAGCACAAAGTCCAAAAGCATTTTCGAAGCAGAAACAAAATTCAATTGTGTTCTTTTCTTTAATCAAAGCAATCAATTTAGCCATCTCTGCTACCTCCAATCAACTTTTGCAGCCATTCTCCATTGTGGAAATCGAAATGTCCTTTCATTCTTGTGCATAAAGTAGTCCTCAACATATATAGCGCCGGGGAGAGGGGAAACCCCTCCCCCCCCTGCAGTGGTGCAGGAGGTGGACTAGGCCACGTCCACCCAGCAACGGGCAGAGATCCTGTTGCTAAAAATTTTAAAGCCTACCCCTGGTTGTAACCAGTTGTGAGTAGGTGTTTGTAGGAAGTCACCCTGGGCAACTCTTACAAAAAACTGTTCACTTCTTTGCACACACACAGGACGAAGACTCTCTCTGCAACAAACTTTGCACCTTTACCATCACGCAGAAGGAATTCATGAACCAGCACTGGTGAGCTTCCCCAGGGGTCCCCAACCTTCTGGCCGGTCCATGGCATGCTAGAAACCGGCCCACAAAAATAAGCAAAGCCCCATCCATGGGATGCAGGCAGCATGCGAAACCACGCTCCCTCCAGCCCACGGAAAAATTTCCCTCTGGTCCACGGAAAACCTGGTCCCTGGTGCCCAAAAATGATGTTGGGGGGAAGGGGGGGGCGCTGGACCGGGTGCATTGTTTTGTCTGCTTTATCGCAAAGCGCTCATCTCTCATTTACTGTACCTCCCTCACCCTCTGGCCTGCTCACTGTTCCTACCATGGCAGGTATCACTGCCACACCTGTAAGATGGTGGACGGTGTCGGCGTGTGCACCGTCTGCGCCAAGGTTTGCCACAAGGACCACGAGATTTCGTACGCGAAATACGGATCGTTCTTTTGCGACTGCGGAGCCAAGGAGGACGGCAGCTGCCTGGTAGGTTCTGGGGCTGAAATCCTGAGAAGAAATGGGGGGTGGGGGGACAGGCGCTTTGGACGAGGTCAGCTGGGGTTATGCCTCTTCCTGCCAAACGGCCGAGGTCCCTGCATGGTGTTTGTCCCCCTCCAGGCCCTGGTGAAGAGGACTCCCAGCAGCGGCATGAGCTCCACCATGAAGGAGTCGGCCTTCCAAAGCGAGCCGCGCGTCTCGGAGAGCGTCCGCCATTCCAGCACCTCGCCCACCGACAAGTCCAAGTCCTCCACCAGCGATGTCCGAGGGGGTGAGGAAGACAAGCCCAAGAAGAGCACCCTCTGCAGGAACGTGGAAGGATGTCGGGAGCAGCTACAGGCCCAGGTTTGGCCTCATGCATGCGTGTGTTTGGGAGACAATCGGGGCGCCAGAGACCTCTCCCTAGTGGGGGAAGACCTACTCAGACCCACTCCCTGCTCTTGCCTCTCCCCCAAGGCCAACTTCTCCTTCACCTCTTTGGTCCTGGACCTGCTCAACTTCCTGATGGAAGCCATCCAGCTCAACTTCCAGCAAGCCTCGGCGATGGGCAGCAGTAGCCGCGCCCAGCAGGCCCTGAACCAGCTCCACACCTTGGACAAGACGGTGGAAATGACCGACCAGCTGATGGTGAGATGGGCAGCACAGGTTGGGAGAGGGGAGGGGGTCTAGTTCGAGGGGGCAGCCTCCAGAAAAGCCCCCTTCGTTCCATCCTTCAGAGCCAGGCAGCGACATCTTTCAGAAGTCAATATTCCAGGCTAATTATGTCCCACGAGATAATTCCAGGTTGATATTCCAGGCTGTGTCACGGCAGCTCCCTTTCCTGCTTATGCCCTGCCCTCCAGGTGCCGACCCTGGGCTCTCAGGAGGGCGCCTTTGAGAACGTCCGGATGAACTACAGCGGGGACCAAGGCCAGACCATCCGGCAGTTGATCAGCGCTCACGTCTTGCGGCGCGTGGCCATGTGCGTGCTCTCCTCGCCCCACGGACGGCGCCAACACCTGGCAGTCAGCCACGAGAAGGGCAAGGTGAGAAAGGGCAGAGGATCTGCCCCAGAAGCAGGCCGGGAACCTCTGCAGGATCTAAAACCTCTGGTCATCTTCAGCGTAGAAGGTCAAAGAGATTTCCGATCCATTAGTTTAACGAAGAGAGGCTATTCACCAGCCCCAAGACCGTAATAGCAATAGCGCTTAGAGTTACAGACAGCTTCACGGTCTGCTCTAAGCGGTTTACAGAGTCTGCCTATTCTCCCCCCCAACAATCTGCGTCCTCATTTTACCCACCATGGAAGGATGAGTCAAACTTGAGCTGGTCAGGATCGAACTGCTGGCAGTTGGCAGAATTAAGCTGCAGTGCTGCATTCTAACCACTGTGCCCGCATGGCTCTTAATAACAATAGTCCTTAGACTTATATATCGCTTCACAGTGCTTTCCAGGCCTGTCTTAAGCAGTTTACAGAGGCAGCCTCTTCTCCCCCCAACAATCTGCGTCCTCATTTTACCCACCGTGGAAGGTTAGAAGGCTGAGTCAACCTTGAGCCCGATCAGGATCGAACTGCTGGCTGTGGACAGAGTTAGCCTGCAATACTATACTAACCATTTGGGAAGGAAGGGCCCTTAGACTTATATACCGCTTCACAGTGCTTCACAGCCCTCTCTAAGCGGTTGACAGAGTCAGCCTCTTGCCCCCCAACAATCTGGGTCCTCATTTGACCCACCTTGGAAGGATGGAAGGCTGAGTCAACCTTGAGCCTGGTGAGATTCATACTGCCAAATTGCAGGCAGCTGGCAGTCAGCAGAAGGAGCCTGCAGAACTCTAACCACTGCGCCACCGCGGCTCATCAAATACAGAACGGCAATGAAACATTTCCACTTGATAGCCATTCAAAGCGAGTCAAGCACCGTTTGGACGCATTTTCCTTTCTCTGCCGCTGGGCAGCAGAGATCCCCGCAGATGTCTTGGGTGGAAACCAGGAGCTTCCATTTTAATTTTTCTCCCCCCTTTTCTTGAGTTGTAGTAATTCTCTGCCCCCCCATGTCCGCGTTCTCGTTGTCCTCGCACAGATCACCGTGCTGCAGCTCTCTGCGCTGCTGAAGCAAGCCGATTCCAGCAAGCGGAAGTTGACGCTGACCCGCCTGGCCTCCGCGCCCGTCCCATTCACCGTGCTGAGCCTGACGGGGAATCCCTGCAAGGAGGACTATCTGGCTGTTTGCGGGCTGAAGGTACACACACACACACACACACACACAGAGTAGGCTGGCTGTGGACTCTCTGCTTCTCTGCAAGGAGGGTGGCTGACTGACCGACTCCTGCGGAAGAGAGATTACCTCCTTTTTTTTATTAAAAGTTTTAATAAATTTTACAAATACCACCCCTTCCCCTTCCCTCCCTCCACCCCCGACCCTTCCCACCCTTCCACCCTCCCTCCCCACAACCTCCCAGAGCAAAATACAGGGTATAAACATTTAACAATCATACGCAAACATAAGCTAACTGATTTTAACATCCTACCTCCTCTTGTGCTTTAATTCCCCTTTTGTTAAGCTAACTTTAGGGAAATTGTAACATTCCTTGTGCCTTCACTCATAAGCTAATTGAAATTTTTTAGTCCGATATTTATATTGAATATAGTCAATCCATTTTGAGAGATTACCTCCTTTCGTACAGCTAGTCCTTGACTTACAACCGCTTGTTTTGTGACCATTCGGAATTATAGCAGCACTGAAAAAAGTGACTTGTGACCATGTTTCACACTTAAGACTATTGCAGCGTCCCTGTGGTCATCTGATCAAAATTGATCACCCTTGGCAACTGGTTCAGGTTTACGACGGTCGCCGTGCCCTGGGGTCAGTGTAATTCCCCTTTTGTGACCTTCCGGGCAAACAAAGTCATGGGGGAAGCCAGATTCGCTTAACAAACCTTGTTCCTTTTTAAAAAAAAATAAAGTTAATTTTTATTTTTTGCTCTCTCTATGTACATTCACATAATTATTATTCTTTTTTTTACATTCATAATTCTAATACATTTGTCATTCCATTTATAGAATTGTAATATTCCATTCGGGTTGTTTTTGTTTACCATCCCTCGCCTATTTTGACACCAACTTCTTCTCCTTTCCTTTTCTCCCTCCCTCCCTTCTCTACTTCCTTCCTTCCTCTTTTCCCTTCCTTCTTCCCTTACCTCTCCCCTCCTCCTCTCTTCCTCTTCCCCTTCCTACCCTCTCTCCTTCTCTCCTTCTCCCTTCCATCTTCCTCTCCTCCTTACTATCTTCCTTGACTTCTCTTCCTCTCATCTCATCTCTTCTCTCTTCCTACCTCTTCCTCCCTCCCTTCTCTACTTTCTTCTTTTCCCCTCTCCTTCCCCTTCCTTCTTCCCTTACCTCTCCCCTACTTCTCTCTACCTCTTCCCCTTCTTATCCTCTCTCCTTCTCTGCTTCCCCCTTCCATCTTCCTCTCCGGGGCTTCTTAACCTCTCTCCTTCTCTGCTTCCCCCTTCCATCTTCCTCTCCGGGAATAAGGAGAGAAAACCTTATTCCGAACTTTACAGCCCCAGTGATTCACTTAAAGACTGGGGCAAGAAAGGTGGTAAAATGGGGCAAAACTCCCTTGAGAACTATTTCGTTTAGCAAATAGAAAATTTTGGCTCATTGGCGGTCGTAGATCAAAAGCTAGGATTTCACCGGCTTGCATCCTTCTCTTCTGCACTTGCCCCTCTCCCAAACCCAACCTGGATTCACACCTTGCCTCCATCCACACTTGTGATGTGAACCCTAAGCGTTGTAGCTGTGTGTCAGACCTGCCCCAATCCGATCCCTTAGGAAAAAAAGACCATCGACTCCATTCGGTTAAAACAGAGGGTTATTTTACTAAGGATGTTGGTTGCAGTCAAGTCAAGCCAGCTCTGAAATCTCCCACACTCGCTAGAAGCAAAAATAAGCTGTATGAAGCTAACCTGGCTGAAGCCATCTTGTGCTTTCTCATAGTCGTTAGTGTAGGTTTGCCCCCCAACCAATCCCTCCCACCGTGACCAGTCCATTTCCAGCCATCCAGAGCTTGCCGAGATGTTTTGAGAACTCAAGAGTGTTTGATTGTGGGATGCTGGTATGAACAGGATCCAGTTGCTCTGGTCCTTCTAACGTGTCATTTCCCCCTTTTGATTTCATATCACGTACACACAAAACTTTATTGCCCTTTCATCCTTCTCCGCCCCCTTTCTTTTTATGGCAGGATGCCTGTGTCGTGTGTGCCCCCAAGCCAAGCCAGACACGCTATGGTTTGCGATCACGACAGTGTGCTCAACAAAACATAGAAAACCATCTCTCTCTCTCTCTCTCTCCCACTTTCCCTCCCTCCTTCTCTCTCCCTCTCTCCCCCTCCCCCCTCTCCCTCCCTCCCTCCCCCCCTCTCTCTCCCTCTCTCTCCCTCTCCCTTGTGCTTGCCCGTATATGTGTCTCTGTTAACTCCCCTCTCTTGTGTCCTTTCCAGGACTGCCACGTCCTCACGTTCAGCAGTTCGGGCTCCGTCTCGGATCACTTGGTGCTCCACCCTCAGCTTGCCACGGGCAACTTCATCATCAAGGCAGTCTGGCTTCCGGGATCCCAGACGGAACTGGCAATCGTCACCGCCGACTTTGTCAAGGTTAGTGACGAGCGGAAGCCGACTAAACTCCTCCTGTCCCCCTCTCCCTCTACTCCGATCTCTGTCAGACCTGCCCCGATCCGATCCCTGAAGGAAGAAAGACCCTCGACTCCCTTTGGCTGAAGTGATAGGCTCTTTTACTCAAAAGATGCCGGTAGCAATAAAGTTAGGCTAGAACAGGGGTCAGCAACCCGTGGCTCTGGAGCCGCATGTGGCTCTTTCATCCCTCTGCTGCGGCTCCCTATTGCTCAAAATATGTGTCACACCCGCCAATGTGCGACACCCGCCGGATGCGATTTATTGAGCTTACAGCATACGGGCTTTCCCTGTCAATCCATCGCTCCCCCTTTGACCAGTCCAACGCCATCCAATGGGCAGAGGTCTAGGTATTTTGGGAACATTTAGGATTTGGAGCAATCGACATTCCATTCCCAGCTTCTCCGGCTTCTCGGTGTCCTTGAAGACTGGCACGAATGGGTTCAAAGCATCCCTGGTCTTCCTTAGCTATCACTTCCCATCTCCCTGTTTCCCAGGGCTATCCTAGCACATGTTTATTGTCCATTTGCCCCCTTGCTTCCTCCATTTCCTCCTCACTGTTTGTCAGAGCAGCAATCACATCCAGAAAGGTAACTGATTCAACAGGATGCATTAACTTCTCTTTATATATATAATATAACCCAGGAAGCAAATATACAATACCCAAAGCAGGTTTTCCAACGTGGTAGAGAGGAGAGATTGTAAGTAGGTGCAAATACAGGCAGTTTCAGTTCAGAGCAGCAGACTAGTTTAGAGCTCAGCACAGACTCAGAGTTGCAGAGCTAAGCCACGCCCAGGCTCCTTGCTGTCTCCTTGTTGCTCACACAGCAAATACTGTTTCAGTTTCCAAACAGCCCTCATTGGCTGACCCAGTTGCCATGTCTCTTCATTGGCTGACCTTGTTACCATGTCTCTGCCAAGTCATGAACTCTCCCACTGACACTATTGATGGCAGGATGCCGATGAGGGCGGAAGATGCCAGAACACTCTTTGGCAGCTAGGCGGGAGGGCGTCTCTCTAGTCTTCCTTCCCCACCCCAAAGTCCTCCCTCTTCCTTCTCTTCGCACAGATCTACGACCTCTCGGTGGACGCCTTGAGCCCCACCTTCTATTTCCTGCTGCCCAGCTCCAAAATCCGGGACATCACTTTCCTCTTCAACGAAGAGAGCAAGAACATTGTGGTCATCATGTCCTCCGCTGGCTACATCTACCTGCAGCTCATGGAGGAGGCCAGCAGTGCCCAGCACGGCCCTTTCTACGTCACCAACGTCCTCGAAGTCGCCCACGAGGACCTGAAGGTATTCCGCCTTGTGTCCAGCCTCCTCCCCTCAATGTGGCTACCGGCACTATCCAGAAACTCTCCCTCTCCGTTTAAAAAATGGGGTTTCCTTAATTCGCAGAGACCCCCTTTGCGTCAAAAGTGGTTTTATATTTTCACTTTTGACACAAAGGGGGGGGGCGGGGGGACAACACAGAAGTGAAAGAATTTTGGTGAAATATCCAGATGTGGTTGGAAGAAATGACCGGTTAGAACTCAAACCATTCCTATTAGGAATCATAACAGAAGACTATAGTAAGGAGTCAGTGTATCTAATATTGCATATCATAAAAGCGGCAAGAATGGTATATGCCGAAAAGTCAAATGTGTACCTTCAGAGAGGGAATTAATAAATAAAAGTGGGAAAAGTCAAAAGTGTACCTTCAGAGAGGGAATTAATAAATAAAAGTTGAAAAGTCAAAAGTACCTTCAGAGAGGAAATTAATAAATTAAAGTGGGAAAAGTCAAAAGTGTACCTTCAGAGAGGGAATTAATAAATAAAAGTGGAAAAGTCAAAAGTGTACCTTCAGAGAGGGAATTAATAAATAAAATATTTGCATGTGCAGAAATGGACAAATTGACGCTAGAAATTAAAAACAAAGCAGAGTCAGAATATCACGTCATAGATTTTACTATTGGTTGGAAATGAGAGGCGCAAGTTGGAACAAGAAGTAATTTGGATTTGTGAATGTGGAAAGTAATGCAATGAATGTAATATATGCATATACGATGTAAACACAAATGAGTATATTCACTAGAATATATTTATATATGTATAATTAGTGATGTATCGTAAGAGGTCAATGTATGATAATATTTGTATAGTTTCGGTTATACACTTAAGCAGTGACGTGCGGTGATGTTTATGACTGGTGAGGCTGGTGACGTCATCAAACCGCGTGGTTGCTCCAATTGAACGGGCGCAGCCCAAACGGAGAAGTTTCTTTTCTCAGAAATGTCAGAAAGGGACAGACAGGCTGCCGCAGCTCCACTGAAAAGACATTTCTGAGAAGAGAAACTTCTCCTTTCTCCTCCTCCCCCCCCCCCCTTCTAGCACTGACGTTGTTACCTAGGCATTTTTTGCATCGGGCGAGCCCGGGATCCTTGCAAGGAGAATGGGAAAACATTTGCAGGCGGCTCCTCAGCACACAGCCTCAATAAGCGCAGCCGCGGTCCCCTTCATGTTGGTTTAGGAAGGAGGAGAATAGGACCACGTGTGCAGGGGAAGGGGATCGCGGCTGTGCTAATCTGAGGCTGTGCGCTGAGGAGCCGCCTGCACACATTGTCCCATTCCCCTTGCAAGGATCCCGGGTTCGCCCAATGCAAAAAATGGCGAGATCGGCACACTTGGGGCTGCTGCTGAGATGTCCAGGGAGGCTAAACCAAGCCGCGCGCCTCTCCCAGCCACTTTCGCGGCTTCCCGGAGTATTTTTTTTTTTTCATGATGAGAGCGGTGAGGCTCTGCCTCCCCTGCCTGCACGTCACTGCACTTAAGTATGTACGGCGGATATAATGCCAGGCTGGTTGCATTCCATCCGATATTTTAATAAGAAACGACTAAATAAATTTTCATTTTAAAAAAAGTGATTTTATATTTTGAAAAGACAACTGGATGGATTTTGAGGGGGGGGAAATGAGACATTTCACTTCCTATCCTGGAAGCTTCATCGGTTTCTATAGTAAGCTCCGGGAGACGGAAGGACCTTCCTTCCATCTCCCCACAACTTCCTATGGAACCCGATGAAGCTTCTAGGCTAGGAAGCGAAACGTCTCGTTTTCCCCCCTCGAAATCCATCCAGTTGTTCTTTTCAAAATAAAAACCACTGTGACCTGGATTAACGGAGAATCTTTGCAGACACTTTTGAGTCAGAGACGGTTTTGGGGGCAGCTCACCTGTGACCGCCTCTGCCTTTTGTGTCCCTGGCAGGACAGCAATGGCCAGGTGGCCGGGGGCGGAGTGTCCGTCTACTACTCCCACGTCCTGCAGATGCTTTTCTTCAGCTACAGCCAAGGGAAGTCCTTCGCGGCCACCATCAGCCGATCTACCTTAGAGGTGCTGCACCTCTTTCCCATCAACATCAAGAGGTGAGGACTTCTCTCTCCCCCTCCCTCCCTCCCTCCCTCCCAGGCTCCCCCACGTAAGTCAGGATAGATCAGCGATGGCGAACCTTTTTTGGCTCGCGTGCCATAAGTGGGGGGAGCGCAGGGGGGGAGTGTGCGGGCGTGCCACACCCATAATGCAATGCGCGATCCCCCAAGTGCGCATGCACGCACTACAGGCGCTCCCCCCCATTTTTTGCATGCTTTTTTTGCCCTCCCCAGGCTCCAGAGGCTTTATAGGAGCCTGGGGAGGGCAAAAACAGCCTTCCCCGCCTCCCGGAAGCCCTCAGGAGGCTTCAGGGACCTTCAGGATGCTTCCATGAAGCCTCGGGAGCAGTCAAAACGAACCTCCGAGCAAACCGGAAGTCCGTTACCGAAGTTCCGGTTTGCCGGTAGGGCTGTTTTTTTGTGCTCCAGAGGCTTCAGGGAAGCCTCCAGGGGGGCGGGGGAGGCTCCTTTCGGCCTTCCCAGGTTCCTATAAAGGCGCTGAAGCCTGGGGAAGGGGAAAAGTGGCTTTAAAAAAGGGTGAACTCAGCTGGCCAGCGCGCACATGCGTGCTGGCCAGCTGACAGGCCAGCGCCTCGCGTGCCCTGACAAATGGCTCCGCATGCCACCTGTGGCACGCATGCCATAGGTTCGCCATCACTGTGGTAGATCAATGGTTCCCAACATGGGCCTATGCCCCACGGGGGGGGGGGGGATTTGATTTTTAATGGGGCCAATTTGAACCTAGGTTAAACCAAGTTAATGGCCTTTTAGGCTTCCACCGGGTGAGTAGAATTCACTTTTTGAGTAAAGTAAGAATTGTCGTATTTTTCAAAGCATAAAATGCGCCGGAGTATAAGACGCACCAAGGTTTTGAAGAGGCAATTTTTTTTAAAAAAAAGGTTTTGCACTTTGCAAACCTGTTTTTCGCAAAAACAGTCCTTTTGTTTTCAAAAAAAGGGCAGGAATAGCCTTTAGGAGGCTTGTAGAGTGCTCCTGGGGGGTGGGGTGGGGGGCAAAAACCAGCTCATTTTTCACAGAAACGGGCCTGTTTTTTGTCGCAAAAAACGCATGGATAGCCTTTAGGAGGCTTATAGAGTGCGCTTGGGGGCCGGGGAGAGCCAAAATTGAGCAAAAAACGGCCCGTTTTTCGCTCATTTCTGCCCTCCCCATCCTCCAGGAGCACTCTATAAGTCTCCTACAAGCTATGCACGGCTATTTCGGTGAAGGGAGCGGGGTTTGGGGAGGCAAACAATGCTGTATTCAGTGTATAAAACACACCCAAATGTTCAGCTTCTATTTTGAGGGAAAAAGATGCGTCTTATACTCTGAAAAATACGGTATATGTCACCGCGGGTGGGCGGGAGGGGGGAGCAATTAGAGATACAGGTGGGGCTTGGTCAAAAAAAAAAGGGTGGAAACCATTGGGATAGATGCAGAAAAGGCAGGGAGAATTTGGGATGGGGGAGGAGGGTCTCGCCTCTGAATTTCTTCCACTTGTACAGGTAGCCCTCGGCTTATGACCACAACTGAGCCCCAAACCTCTGTCGTTAAGTGAGGCATTTGTTAATCCTGTTTTTTGTGGCCTTTCTTGCCTCAGTTGCTAAGGGAATCCCCGCAGTGATAAGTGTGGTCGTTAAGTGGCTCTGGCTTCCCCGTTGTCTTTGCTCACGGTGACCGTCATCGATACGAACGGGTTGCTTGAGCATCTGGATTTTGATCACCCCTCGTGACCTCGCGGGGAGGCTGCCAAAGTCATAACTGAAAAATGGTCGTAGGTCCGTTTCTTTCCAGTGACGTCCTAACTTGGGACGGTCGTGAAACGAATCGCGGTAAACCCGAGGACTCTCGGTGTTCTTTTTCAGGCCTTCCCTGTTTCCGCTGGGAGGCTGAGCGAAAACGGCTCGTCGCTCTCGCTTAATCCCTCCTTTTCTTAACAGCTCTAACGGGGGCAGCAAGACCTCCCCGGCCCTCTGCCAGTGGTCAGAGGTCATGAATCACCCGGGGCTCTTGTGCTGCGTCCAACAGACCACCGGCGTCCCTCTCGTCATGATGGTAAAGCCCGACACTTTCCTGATCCAGGAGATCAAGACCTTACCGGCTAAAGCCAAGGTGAGTTCGGCACAGGGGTCCTGTCGGGGTTTGGGTCTTCACCAGTGGGGTGGGAGGGCTTTGATTCAGGATCCAAAGCTTCGGTTCGCCCTGGGTGGCCAGAATTCCTGCTGTGTCTCCTTTGCTTGCCAGCCGCCTCCTCCTCCTCTTCCTCTTCCTCTTCTACCAACTCCTCCTCTTCTTCCCCCTCCCCCTCCTCTACTTCTACTTCTACCAATTCCTCCTTCTCTTCTTCTTCCTCTACCACCTCCTCCTCTTCTTCTCCTTCCTCCTCCGCCTCTTCCTCTTCTTCTTCCTCTTCCACTTCCTCTTCCTCTTCTACCAACTCCTCCTCCTTCTTCCTTTATCTCTTCTTCCCCTCCTCCTCCTCTTCTACTACTACTACTTCTACCAATTCCTCCCCCTCCTCTTCTTCTACTTCTACCAATTCCTCCTTCTCCTCTTCTTCTTCCTCTACCACCTCCTCTTCTTCTCCTTTCTCCTCCTCCTCCTCCTCTTCCTCCTCCTCCTCCTCTTCTTCCTCTTCCTCTTCTACCAACTCCTCCTCCTCTTCTTCTTCCTTTACCTCTTCTTCTTCCTCTTCTGCCTCCCCCTCCTCTTCTTCTACTTCTACCAATTCCTCCTCCTCCTCTTCTTCTTCCTCCACCTCTTCTTCTTCCTCTTCTGCCTCCCCCTCCTCATCTTCTACTTCTACCAATTTCTCCTCCTCTTCTTGTTCCTTTACCTCTTCTTCCCCCTCCCCCTCCTCTTCTTCTACTTCTACCAATTCCACCTCCTCCTCTTCCTCTTCCTCTACCTCTTCTTCTTCCTCTTCTGCCTCCTCCTCCTCTTCTTCTACTTCTACCAATTCCCCCTCCTCTTCTTCTTCCTTTTCCTCTTCTTCTACTTCTACTTCTACCAATTCCTCTCCCTCCTCCTCTTCTTCCTCTACCTCTTCTTCTTCCTCTTCTGCCTCCCCCTCCTCATCTTCTACTTCTACCAATTTCTCCTCCTCTTCTTCTTCCTTTTCCTCTTCTACTTCTACTTCTACCAATTCCTCCCCCCCTCCTCTTCTTCCTCTACCTCTTCTTCTTCCTCTTCTGCCTTCCCCCTCCTCTTCTTCTACTCCTACCAATTCCTCCTCCTCTTCTTCTTCCTTTTCCTCTTCTTCTTCTACTTCTACCAATTCCTCCTCCTCCTCTTCCTCTTCCTCTACCTCTTTTTCTTCCTCTTCTGCCTCCTCCTCCTCTTCTTCTACTTCTACCAATTCCTCCTCCTCTTCTTCTTCCTTTTCCTCTTCTTCTTTTTCTACTTCTACCAATTCCTCCTCCTCTTCTTCTTCCTTTTCCTCTTCTTCTACTTCTACTTCTACCAATTCCTCCTCCTCCTCCTTTTCTTCCTCCACCTCTTCTTCTGCCTCTTCTGCCTTCCCCCTCCTCATCTTCTACTTCTACCAATTCCTCCTCCTCCTCTTCTTCTTCCTCTACCACCTCCTCTTCTTCTTCCTCCTCTTCTTCTTCCTCTACTACTACTTCTTCCTCTACCTCTACTTCTTCCTTCTTCTTTTTCCTTCCTTCCTCCTCCTCCTCCTTCCTTCTTGTTCTTGTTCTTCCTCCTCCTCCTCCTCGTCTTCCTCCTCTTCTTTTCTTTCTCTCTCTCTCTCATGCACGCACAGACAGACAGACAGGTACGCACACACCCAAGGCGTCAACCCTGCTCCCCTCCCTGTGCTTAGATCCAAGACATGGTGGCCATCCGGCACACGGCCTGCAACGAGCAGCAGCGGACGACCATGATCCTCCTCTGCGAGGATGGCAGCCTGCGGATCTACATGGCCAACGTGGAGAACACCTCCCACTGGCTCCAGCCCGCCCTGCAGCCCAGCAGCGTCGTCAGCATCATGAAGCCCATCCGCAAGCGCAAAGCAGCAGCCATCCGTAAGTCGCGGTGAGGGCAGGTTGGACGTTGGCCAGAAGGTGGTTTTTCCTCCTCCTCCTCCTCTCGTTCCTCCTTCCCTCTATCCCTCCCTTTTGCTCCCTCCTTCCTTTCTCTCTCTCTCTCTCTCTCTCTCCCTCCCTTGTGTTCCTCTTCCTCTCCCCTTCTTCCTTCCCTCCCTCTATCCCTCCCTCTCTCCTTCCCTTATCCTGCTTCCTCCATCTCTCCTTCCCTTATCTTCTTTGTCCCCCTTCTCTCTTCCTCTTCCACTTCCACATCATCCGTCCTCCTCTTTCTTCTCTCTCTTCCTTCCTCTTCTCCTTCCTCCTCTTCCTCTCTCCTTTCTTTCTCCCTTCTCTTCCTTTCTATTCTCCTTTCTCCTCTTGTCTCCTTCCTTCCTCCTCTCTCTTTCCCCCCTCCCTCTTTTCTCTTCCCTTCTCCTCTCCTTCCTCCCTCTGCCCTCCTTTCCTTTTCCTTCTCTTCTTTTTTTCCTTCCTCCATCCCTCTCTTTTCTTCTTCTTCTTCCTCCTTTGTCCTTCCTTCCTCTCTCTTCCTTTTTCTTCCCATTCTCCTCTCTTCTCTTCTCTCTTTCCTCCCTCCGTTTCCCTCTGCCACATTACTTGACTCCCTTGTATGAGAGTTCCCTGGTCACTGCTATTTATATCGAGCAGCGTATTGCAGGCATGTCCAAAGTGCGGCCCGGGGGCCAAATGCGACCCTTTTTCAAATTGCAAGCAGCCCGCAGCCTCTTCTCCCCACTGGAGTTATTTGTTTAGTCTTTCATAAAATACCGTAATTTTCGGAGTATAAAGATGCATCTTTTTCCCCTCAAAAAAGAGGCTAAAAATCTGGGTGCACCTTATACACTGAATACAGCATTTTTTGCCTCCCAAAACTCTGCCCCCTTCACCAAAATGGCTGTGCATAGCCTTTAGGAGGTTTTCAGAGTGATCCTGGGGGCTGTGGAGGGCATAAATGAGCAAAAAACGGGCCATTTTTTGCTCAACTTTGCCCCCCCCCCAGCCCCCAGGAGCACTCTAGAAGCCTCTTAAAGGCTATTCATGCCCTTTAAAAAAAAGGCCCATTTTCGTGGGAGAGTGCAAAAACGTTTTTTTTTAATTTGCCTCTTCAAAATCTTGGTGCGTCTTATACTCCGAAAAATACGGTAGATAATTCGCATTTAATGTTAAGGGTTCAAAGAATGTCAGGCTGAATGATCGGCCCCACACATTTTCACCTCACCAAATCTGGCCCTCCTTGCAAAAAGTTTGGACACCCCTGCTGTATTGTTTTCATGTTTTATGTTTCCTATCGGCCAGTCCTTTTGCTTTCAAAGGCGTTACGGCCCAAAACTAAGGATAGGAATGGCAGTGAGAGTAACGAGGAAGAAAGGGCCTGGAGAAAAACTGGTTATGTTGTAAACCAGGATTGTTGCATGGCAGAGATTTGACCTGGGAAGAGGGGAAGTCTGAATTTCAGGACAGGCTTCCCAGAGCAACCACAGCTGCTCCCCCAGTTTCGCCCTCTGCTTGATGTCCCATTCTGTCACTGCTCTTTCCCTCTAGCCACACGCAGCTCCACCCAGGTGAACTTCCCCATTGACTTCTTTGAACACAACCAGCAGTTGACGGACGTGGAGTTTGGGGGCAACGACATCCTACAGGTCTACAACGCCCAGCAGATCAAGCACCGTCTCAACTCCACCGGCATGTACGTGGCCAACACCAAGGTAGGACCTGGCAGGGGTCAGTAATGGCAAGGAAGCCCCTCGGCTGCCGGTGGGAGGAGGGGCGGAACCCCTGTCTCTTGAGCCATGCCTGTCCTTTCTCGGTAGCCCGGAGGCTTCACCCTCGAGGTGACCAACAACAACAGCACCATGGTGATGACCGGCATGAGGGTCCAGATCGGGACACAAGCCATCGAGAGAGCACCTTCCTACCTGGAAGTCTTTGGCCGCACCTTGCAGCTCAACCTTAGCCGGCCCCGGTGGTTCGATTTCCCCTTTACTCGCGAGGAAGCCCTGCAGGCCGACAAGAAGCTGACCATTTTCAGTAAGAGCCCTGATTTTTTGGTTGTCTTTGCGGATGCCAGTGTCAGACCTGCCCCAATCAGGTCCCTTAGGAAAGAAAGACCATCGACTCCCACTTGATTGAACTGATAGGTTCTTTTTCTTTTTTTGGGGGGGGGGGGATTTTTTTAAATTGTTTTAATTAAACAAAAACACACAAAAAAAGAATCATTCTTCATTACATCTTGTAGAAAGCATGTCGATTGGTTACAAATAAATTTCGTGCGTTACTACCACAATCATTCTTTATACATCCTTCATCTTTTTGATTTACATTTTAAATCGAAAATCTTTTATGTATTTTGCCATCAATGTACCATCATTCTCATTTAACTATAATTATTTAAACGTGCTTTTATCTGGAATCATTTGTATTTAAAGACACAACCACTTACTGGCATTCATTAGCTATTCCTATATTTTTGGTTGTCTTTGCGGATGCCAGTGTCAGACCTGCCCCAATCAGGTCCCTTAGGAAAGAAAGACCATCGACTCCCATTTGGTTGAGCTGATAGGTTCTTTTTCTAAAGGCTGCTGCCTGCAGAAAATTTAGGTTAGAACTAGATTTTCTGTGCGAAAGGATTAGATTGTTACCCTCATCCCACAGATTGTTACCCCCATCCCTGCATGACCAGTTTGTCTTCCACCAGGGAAGAGCTCTTTAGGTGTGAGAATCTCTGAGATGTTTGGGGCCACATCCAGTGGTGGGATTCAAATAATTTAACAACTGATTCTCTGCCCTAATGACTGGCTGGATGGGCATGGCCATGCTGGCAGCACTTGGCTTTTGATTTACATTTTAAATCGAAAGTCTTTTATGTATTTTGCCATCAATGTACCATCATTCTCATTTAACTATAATTATTTAAACGTGCTTTTATCTGGAATCATTTGTATTTAAAGACACAACCACCTACTGGCATTCATTAGCTATTCCTATATTTTTGGTTGTCTTTGCGGATGCCAGTGTCAGACCTGCCCCAATCAGGTCCCTTAGGAGAGAAAGACCATCGACTCCCATTTGGTTGAACTGATAGGTTCTTTTTCTAAAGGCTGCTGCCTGCAGAAAATTTAGGTTAGAACTAGATTTTCTGTGCGAAAGGATTACAGATTGTTACCTTCATCCCTGCATGACCAGTTTGTCTTCCACCAGGGAAGAGCTCTTTAGGTGTGAGAATCTCTGAGATGTTTGGGGCCACATCCAGTGGTGGAATTCAAATAATTTAAAAACTGATTCTCTGCCCTAATGACTGGCTGGGTGGGCATGGCCATGCTGGCAGCACTTGGCCTTGTGCACCCCCCTCGGAGCAAAAACAGGCTGCTGGGGGACGGTGACCCCCATGCCCCATTTTGGATCTAGTGGGCCTCCCTGCAGCCTCCTGGGAGCAAAAATGGGGTGCATGGGAACTCCTGGAAGGGGCGGGGCAGGAAGGGGCAGGGCCAGCCAGCAATTTAACAACCGGTTCACCCAAACCGGCCTGAACCGGCTGAATCCCATCACTGATCACATTCACATTCCAGTCTTAGGGTGCGTGGTCCTGAAGGCTCATACAAACTGGTTTCTTGCTTCCCTGGTCTTCGTCAAGCAGTTATCATTCCTCCCCTCTCCATTTCTCATCATACATTACATTATTATTGCTCATTTGTTCTCCTTCCCCTCCCCTAGCCTTTGACGGCAGCATGCCAGCAAGGTGCTAACCTGACAGCCACAAAGAATGTTTCTGTAGCTGGCCAGGGGGGTTCCCGTCACAAGGAGCTATAGCTTGTTGAATGGTGGCTTGTTGGTGGAGCTTCAGGATGCTGAATGATAGCCTTGGTTTATGAACCACAGCAGCATTTGGGAAAAAATGCCAAGAGGCCCACAGGCTGAGAGGGGAGTGGGGGGGGGGTGCTCAGTGGCAGATTGACCTCACTTCCTATCTTTTCCCAACTGCAGTCGGGGCCTCTGTGGACCCCGCCGGAGTCACCATGCTTGACTCCGTCAAGATCTACGGCAAGACCAAGGAGCAGTTTGGTTGGCCGGACGAACCCCCGGAAGACTTCCCGTCGGCATCCGTGAGCAGCGTCTGCCCGCCAAATCTGAATCAAGGGAACGGGGCCGGAGACACGGAGACGGCCACCCCCGCAGCCGTGGGCGGCACCGTCTTGGAGAGGTAAATAGTGGGCCGAAGGTTGGTTTTTAAATTCTGTTTTCCTGGCCCATATTGGAAATCGTTTTTATCATATCCACTGTGCAGGGCATTCTTTAGCACAGGAAATGTCCAGCTTGGCAACTTTAACTCCCTGGGACTTGAAATTCCACAAGTCTTTAAAGGTGCCTTGTTGGGACACTCCCCCCTGCTTTAGCATCTTCCACTTAACTTAACTTAACTTTATTCAATTTCTAGACCGCCCCTCTCTCAGAAGAGACTCGGGGCGGTGTACAGTCATATTAAAACAATAAAACAATAAATATACATAGTATAAATATAGAATAAATATAGGGCTGGAGGAGGTAACAATAGTTCACTGTACAAATTAGTTTAAGTTAGATTAAAATTTTAAAAATTTAAAATACATTAACCCTTAAAAACTATCCCAGATAAAATATCCGCCAGGAGATAAAATGGAACTATAGATGGGCCAGGCCGGCTAATTGGAACAGGTGAATCTTAAGTTTTTGTCGGAAGGAGCGGAAGTCAGTAGTAGTTCTAATATCGGGGGGAGGTCATTCCAGAGGGTTGGGCCCATCACAGAGAAGGCTCTACTCCTAGGCGCCGCCCGTTGGCATTGCTTGGTGGATGGCACCCGGAGGAGTCCCTCCCTGTGAGAGCGAATTGGTCGCAGGGATGTATGCGGTAGGATGCGATCCCGCAGGTAACTAGGTCCTGTGCCATGGAGCGCTTTGAAGATGGTAATAAGCACCTTGAAACGCACCCGAAAAACCACAGGCAGCCAGTGCAGGTCGCGCAGGAGAGGTGTTACGTGGGAGTACCTAGTACTCCCCATGATAGCCCGCGCGGCCGCATTCTGAACCAGCTGTAGTCTTCAGGTGCATCTCAAGGGGAGCCCCATGTAGAGAGCATTTCAGTAGTCCAGACGAGACGTCACCAGCGCATGAGTGACTGGTTCCAAATCCTGCAACCCCTTTCCTCGTCCTCTCTTTGCCCCGTGTGTTTTGGAGACACGGGGGCCAGACAGTTGACGCTCGGCTTCTCTCTATTGAGGATACACCATCCACCTGCTGGTTGTAGTTCCTGCCCCGCTCCCTCCCCTCCCCTTTAAGTTCCTTCATTGCTTTTTAAGCCTCCCCTGTGTTCTGACCTAGGCTTCCCCAGTAGCACGAAGCCGAGTCCTTTTATTTAATGTACAGTGAATTCCTCTCCAGCCAAGTCTTTCCTCTCCCACAGACTTTCAAGATAGTTCACAATTACCGACCTTTGTCAGGCTTGGAGAGTGGCCAGGCCGAGATCTTTCAGACACCGCAATACTTGGCAAGGATGCACGAATAAACTAATTGTCTCCTGTAAACTCCACTCCCCTTTCGCTCCTCTTTTATTCCCTCTGGGAGGGGCCATTCACTGTCCACCTGTGGCTTTACTCCCAAATCGACCCTTGTTCCTTAGCTGTTCCCTTCTCCTGGCAGCTCTGCACATGCGCACACTAGGAACAGGCTCCAGCTGTTCTTCTGCCTCTGCAGGCAGCTGATAACTATCAGATGGCCCTGGCCCCGTCTCTGCCTCCGACGCAGAGCCCTCATTAGAGCCTTCCCCAGACTCCAGGACTGGCCCAGGTTCCTCCCCAACCTCCTCACTGTCCGAATCTGGTGGGCCACAAAACTCTGTTTGTTCCCTCCTCAGCTTGTTCTCCAGGGTAGTTTTGAGGCAAAGAAATCTGAGTCAGGAAAAGACGGGCTCCAATACGGGAGGAATTTTGCTGGCTTATTTAATCAAGTCTTAGCTTAATACCAATACATCAGGGATGTGCGGTCAGTGGAGGCAGGGGAGGCAGAGCCGCACCTCTCATTATGAAATAATATATAATAATAAATTATAATATATATTTCCTCCCATCCCTTTTACACGGTTCCCGCTAAGCTCCGGTAAGGAGAAGAGCTTTTGGGGAGTGAAGAGGAAGAGGAGGGAGGAGGAGAAGGAGGAGGTGCGCGCGCAGGGCTGTGCCAGCTGGGCAACCGGCGGAGGCAGGAGGGTTCTCGGAAGCGCCAATAACCTTCCTGCCTCCGCTGTACTTTGTGCGCTCCTCGTGACTGCAATAGACGTCCAGAAGTGGCAGGGCTGTTGGGCTGGAAGCCCAAACCCTATTAACCACAAAAGCCGCTTCTGGATGTATATTGCAGTCACGAGGAGTGCGCAAAGTCCAGCAGAGGCAGGAAGGTTCTCGTCGTTCCCCAGTCGCTTTCGTGGCTTCGTCATCAAGACGAAGTCCGGGAGCGCCGACAACATTTCTGCCTCCGCTGGACTTCGTCTTGATGATGTCGCCGCACGCAGCTCCCGGGACGGACGGAGGTAGCCAGAGTGGCGCCAAGGCAGTCCGGCGGGCAAGCGAACGAGGATCAGGCTGTCTGATCCTCCATCGCTCGCTCGCTCACTCGCTCTTTCGTCCGCCCGGACCGCCTCGGCTCCGCTCTGGAGATCCGGCCCCGCCCAGCCGCTGCGGCGATGTCATCAAGACGAAGTGGCTTGGAGGCAAAGTACTTTTCAGTGCTTTTCTGTGCGTCTGGCATTTAGGTAGATAGCTAGATGTCCTAAACGCCAGACGCTCAGAAAAGCACTGAAAAGCAGCTGCTGTTGGGGACTGCGGAACGCGAGCCGGCGGAGCGCGCTCAGGAAGGCGGGGAATGGGATCATGTGTGCTGGAGACTGAGGCAGTCTCCGCCTCCAGCACACGTGGTCCCATTCCCCGCCTTCCTGATGACGTCACCAGCCTCACCAGCGATAAACCTCACCGCACGTCACTGCAATACATTAAATATCTGATACTTTACATCCTCTTCCTAGTTTGCTTAACTCGTCCTTCACTGTTTTCAGGGCAGCTCCACAGGCTAGATCTAAGCACCTTGTGGGCCGGATTCGGCCCACGGGCCTTGAGCTTGACACCCCTGGCCTTAGAGGCTTCTCTTCATCGCTTTTGTGAATGAAGGAATTGGAGCCATTCTGCAAGGACTCGCTTTTGTTTGGGTCCGTCCAGCTTTGCCCACGTGCCTCCCTTCCCTCTCTTCCCCCCCAATTCCCAGCTCCGTTTAGTTTGCCGACTCCTTTCCTTCGTTGAGTTGCTCTTAGGATGTGTTTTTTTTTTTTCCTCCTCAATTCTGGTTGTGCGAGCTTCGTATCTTTTCATTTATATCTACCTATATATTATTTTTCTCCCCCTTTTCCTTTCGCTCCTCCCAAAGTCCTGACACTGAATCCTTAACCACCCTGGACCGGTTAGTATCCTGCCTCTCTCTGCACGAATGGTTTTATGTGACAGAGACGGCTGCCCACTGCTTTCATCCTCCTGGCTGTTTTTTTGTTTTTTTTTTAAACTCTCCACGCGTTCCTACATCCGTCGGGTCGGTCATGGATTTTTAAATTATTAATCTCCACTGCGCTGCTTAATAACGGGGTCCCTTGCATGGCAGATTAAGTCAGCAAAAAGAGAAAGAAAGAAAAAACCCTCAGCCGTTCGTTTTGGTTTGTTTTTTTTTGCTTGGCTTCCCTGTGGTTTTCCCTGCTCCTGGCTAACTGTTGCCTGCAGTCTAGGCTAAATAAAAAATGAAGGGCAGAGCTTAACCAGCTTTTGAGAAGGGTGTGGTGAGGTGAACCCGCAACTTTCCTGCAAGTTGTGTGAAGGAAGTCCACCGAGGGACATGCCAGCTGTGTTTCACTGGCTCACATCCTATCCTGGTTTTTCTAACTTAGAAGGAGATCCCTCTTTGTATGTTGTTTTTCATAGCTTAGGGACGCCGTGGCTCAGTGGCTAAGACGCTGAGCTTATCAATCAGAAAGGTCGGCAGTTCGGGGGTTCGAATCCCTAGCGCCGCGTAACGGAGTGAGCTCCCGTGACTTGTCCCAGCTTCTGCCAACCTACAGTTCAAAAGCACGTTAAAAATGTAAGAAAAATAGGGACCACCTTTGGTGGAAAGGTAACAGTGACCCGTGCGCCTTCGAGCGTTTAGTCATGCCGGCCACATGACCACAGAGACGTCTTTGGACAGCTCTGGCTCTTTGATTTTGAAAGAGAGATGAGCACCGCCCCCTAGAGACGGGAACGACTACCGTATTTTTCGGAGTAGAAGACGCTCCGAAGTATAAGAAGCACCTAGCTTTGGGGAGGAAAACAAAGGGAAAATATCTGCCTCTGCCTCCCAGCAGTTTGCCTCCTTGCAACAAACAGCAAACAGTGCAGACAATATACACTGTTTGTAGTGTTACATTTCAGATTATACTTGTACAGATGGTTTAATTAATGTGCTTTCTGGAAGTATAGTTATTCTCTGCTATTTAAAAGAAGATACAATAGCACTGGGCTTCTTCAGATCAAACATTTATTTTAAAAAGCTTCTTCATTGTGTTAAGCTGTCTAGAACAATAATAAAGCAGTCTTTAAAAAATAAGTCTAATAATTTGAACATTCTGTAGGCATTTATAGTTATTGACTTACCTCCTTGCAGCAAACAGCCTGATTAGCACAAAAAAAAATCTGCCTCTGCCTCCCAGCAATTTGCCTGACCAAACAGCAAGTTTCACTTTCAATTTCTCCCGCTCATCAGCTGTTTCAGGCTGCGGGATTGCTATAGCCTATTGCAGCCTTCACAAGCCCCCGTTTGCTTCAAGGAGGTAAATTGCTGGGAGGCAGAGGCCAAAGGGTTGGGGTGGGGCTACATTCAGAGTATAAGATGCACCCAAATTTTTACCCTTTTTTAGGGGGGGAAAAGGTGCGTCTTGTACTCCGAAAAATATGGTAGCACATTTGTGCGAGGGGAACCTTTACCTTTCATAGCTTGTTTCAGACGCCTGCTAGCTGATGAAGGTTTGAGCATCTTAAACAGGGAATTCACTGTACTGCTTGTTGGGTCTCTTTTGGCTTGCTTGCTTTTTTCCTGGTTTCCCTCTTTTTGGGGGGTGCTCTTTCCTGGTTGATATGTACAGTGAAGACCGAAAGGGATTAGCTCAAAATTGGAATGGGGTGGATAAAAGACACAACAATTGTTCCAAAGAAAAAGAAAGAAGGACACTCAACTGTTCTATTCTTAGAAAAAAAAATCCATTCCTCTCACTCAATAAACGGTGATGTGGCAGAGAAGAGAGATCTGTGTTAAATAAGTGGAATATCTACAGTGATTCTCCGTTATCCAGGCTGTGGTTGTCCCCAAAAGTGCTTTTTCAAACAGGACTTTCTTGTTTTTTTTTATCCTCGAAAACTTTTCGCTTCTCATCTAAGTTAAACTCCTCTTAGTTAACTCAGAGCTGAAGAAGCTCCTTGGATGAGAAGCAAAACATTTTCAAGGGAGAACTCCCCCCACCCGCCCCCGCCCAAGAAAGTCCAGTTGCCTTTTGAAAAGCACCTTGGGACAATAAGCGGAAGGGCAAATGAGAGCTAGATTATCGTGGGTATCTTTACCCCTCTGCGCAAAAGTGGAATCTAGAAAACTACATGGGACACCGTGGCTCAGTGACTAAGACGCTGAGCTTGTCGATCAGAAAGGTTGACAGTTCAGCGGTTTGAATCCCTAGCCATGTAACGGAGTGAGCTCCCGTGACTTGTCCCAGCTTCTGCCAACCTAGCAGTTCGAAAGCATGTAAAAATGCAAGTAGAAGAATAGGAACCATCTTTGGTGGGAAGGTAACAGCGTTCCATGCACCTTCGAGCGTTTAGTCATGCTGGCCACATGACCACGGAGACGTCTTTGGACAGCGCTGGCCCTTGGGCTTTGAAACGGAGATGAGCACTGCCCCCTAGAGTCAGGAATGACTACCGTATTTTTCGGAGTATAAGACACTCCGAAGTATAAGAAGCACCTAGCTTTGGGAGAGGAAAACAAGGGAAAAATACCTGCCTCTGCCTCACAGCAATTTGCCTCCTTGCAACAAACAGCAAACAGTATAGACAATGTACACTGCTTGTAGTGTTACGTTTTACACTATACTTGTACAGATGCTGTTAAAATTGATGTGCTTTGGACAGCGCTGGCTCTTTGGCTTTGAAACGGAGATGAGTACTGCCCCCTAGAGTCAGGAACGACTAGCACCTATGTGCGAGGGGAACCTTTACCAGCCTGAACTTTGGATAGCTTGGAAGGCTTTGTAGTCGCTCACCCAGAATCATTGCATAGCTCTCTCACCTATCATGCCTAATTACGTTGGCCTGGATTTATGAGGAATATGATAGGCCCATTAGTAGATAGTGGGGATGCTGTTGATGCAATATATCCGCAGGTATCCAGGCATTTGCGTTTTCTTGGAATGAAACAAACTTCCTGAAAGTAACTCAGCTTCTTCACTGCTATCACCTCATCAGGAACTAGAGGGGTGTGACCCCCGGCCTTAAAACAGCCTTGAGTTTTTCCTGAAAAGATTGCCTTAGACCTGCATGGTGCCTGTAGCAGCTCTTTTCCTTTGCTTTGATTTTTTTATCTGTGCTGGGGGGGGGGGAGCAAAGGGTTTGGCATCCCCAACTGCTCCCCGCCTTCTTTCTAAGCCATTCCAGGGGTGGGGTGGGGTGGCTGTCGTGTCGAGCCTTTTTCTGACCAATCTTTTCTCCCTTGTCTTTCCTCCTGCAGGCTAGTAGTGAGTTCTTTAGAAGCCCTGGAAAGTTGGTTTGCTGTCGGACCAGTCAACGAGAAGGCAAGTCCCTTTGCTTGGGAGTGGGTGTTTGTGGGGAGGTTGAGGAAGAGAACAGGGGACACCTCGAAGCCCTGATCAGAGGAGCTTACAGATCCTAACCTCTTGGACTGCTGTGGTGAAGCAGAGATTTGTTCGGAAATGAGCCTCCCTGTCTTCCATGTTGTGGCCCGCCAGCATCAGAGTTGGATAGTGAGAAGGTTGGGGAGGAACCTGGGCCAGTCCTGGAGTCTGGAGAAGGCTGTGATGAGGGCTCTGTGTCAGAGGCAGAGATGAGGCCAGAGCCGTGTGCCAGTTATCAGCTGCTTCAGAGTCAGATATCAAGTGAAGCAGAAGAACAGCTGGAGCCTGTTCCCAGTGTGTACGTGCGCAGAGCTGCCAGAAGAAAAAAACAGCTGAGAAATTAGGGTCGACGTGGGAGGAAAGCCGCAGGTGGATGCTGAATGGCCCCTCCCAGAGGAAATAAAAGAGGAGCAAAAGGAGAGTGGGCTTTTGCAGGAAACCATTCCTTCGTTCGTTAGTTCGTTTCAGGAGTGTGAAGCAGGGGTGAAATTCAGCAGGTTCTGACAGGTTTTGACAGGTTCTGGAGAACCAATAGCAGAAACCTTGAGTAGCTCCGAGAAACAGCAAATACCACCTCTGGCTGGCCCCAGAGCGGGGTGGGAATGGAGATGTTGCAGTATCCTTCCCCTGCCAGGCCCGCCAAGCCACGCCCAGAGAACCGGTAGTAAAGGAATTTGAATTTCACCACCGGTGCGAAGATCTGTCCGTGAATCTCAGAGACTCTTTCCTTGCACAGCAGTGCGTTTGGAAAATATTTACATGGCAGCTTCCCAAGCTAGATAAGGATCTGTGGTCATAAATGCGCCTCTGAAAGACTGTTTGCCAGGCCTTTGCTGAATATGTTTGAGAGGAATTCACATTTGTTTAATAAAAGGGGTTTTTGTCGGGACCAGGAATCTGCTTTGTGCTTTTGGGGGAAGCCTAGGTCAGACCACTCTGAATTAAGATTCAGAAAAGCAGCCCTCTGGGTCTGAGCAGGCTGTGGCATTCTCCCTTCTTGTGGGTGGGCAGGCGGGCGGGCGCCTTCCCACTCCCCAGAGCAAGTCTGACTTGAGATCGTCTGCCCTCAGGAGAAGACCAAAGCTGCCACTCAGGAATTGGCCACCATGCTGCTATCCACACCGGCCCCTTCCAGTGTCCAGCAGCAGACCAAGAGCCTGCTGGCCAGCCTCCACACCAGCCGCTCAGCTTACCACAACCACAAGGTAAGCGAGCCAGTTTCCCTCCAGACGCGGTTTCCCGGATCCCTCCGTTCGCCACCCTGCGACGCCCCCGGGGAAGTCGGAACACTCTCAGCAAATTCCTGCCTCGGTTTCCACGTGCAGCCGGACTTTCTGGTTTTTCTTTGAAGACGTTTCCCTTCTCATCCCAGAAGCTTCTTCAGCTCTGTGGAAATCCATTCGTAACCCCCCACCGTTCGAAAGGGGTTCACCCCAAAGCGCATAGTTAAATGTCTATGGAGAGTCTCAGGCAACCACGTCACAGTTGCCCCGAAGGTGCTTTTTTTCCAGGAGGCAACTGGACTTTCTGGATTTTCTTTGGAAGACATTTCACTTCTCATCCCAGAAGCTTCATGAGCTCTGAAGTTGCCTCTTGAAAAAGCACCATCCAGCCCTGACCTGGACGACTGAGAATGTCCATAGACAATTACTGATAGATCCACACAGGCGCAGAAGAAGCAAAAAAGCCAGCTCTGAGGTTTTTGCGCGAAACACAGCGCAGTTAATTTTTCCTATTCCCCATGTGGCTCACCCGTTATCCAATCGCACGGCCTTGAAGCGTCAGGATTCTCTCGGGCTGCCAACGGCTCCCATACATTCCTCGCCTCCCTCCCGGCTCCGAGTATATACCAAGCGTTCCCCTCTCCCCGTTTCGTTTCTATCGTCAAGTTGAGAGTAGATGTGCGTTGCGAATCAGCCTAGACAGCACCCCTGCTGCCATTGGGTGTTGCCTTGTGTTGTATTTTTTTATTTATTTATTTTTCTTTAAAAAAAGACAAAACAACACATACAGAACAAGAGCAGGGAAGTAAAAAAAAAAACACAATTTCATCAAGCATGTCGTTTGGTTACAAGTTTTTGTGCGGTGGTTTTTACAATTAAGGATAAGGTCACTAATTATCCATTAAACATAGTTAAGTATTTCATTGAGCATTGTGTGTTCAAATTACCATTAGTATTCTTTCTTTTGTGACAACCCTTGTTTCTTTACCTCCATAATTATCTACTAGGTAACAATAAGTCTTTATAAAATTATATCACCATTCTCTAAAAGATAAAAATAAGGATTAAGTCAAAGAAAAAAAGAAACTCATTACTTCATATAAGACATTTCTACTTTCCATTAGCTTTAGAATTTCCAGTCATCCTCAACTCCAAATATAATTTTCCATTATTATTTATCAATCCATGTAGTCATTAAATATTTCAGTCTATAGTTATATCCATTATTCATGACATCATCATTATTCCATTTTATATTATAAGATAGTTACCAACTACAATCATACCTAACAATTTAGATCAACTCACTCTTATATGTTAAATACCTTATTATTCTTATATCGTATAAGTAGATAGTGTTGTCTTGTGGCATCTGGGTAATTGTGAGGAAGGGGGTGCTGATTCAGCTCTTCGGCGCGGTCTGTCCCCCCCACAGGATCAGGCCCTGCTGAGCAAAGCCATCCAGTATCTTACCACCTCGAACAGAGAAGGGAAGGATCTGGAACCTGAAGTTTTTCAGAGATTGGTCATCACAGCCCGCTCCATCGCCATCATGCGGCCGAATAACCTGGTCCATTTCACGGAGTCGAAGTTTCCGTCTCTGGAAACAGGTAGGGCCAAGCTCCTTCCCCCTCCTTGCACACAAATCCCCCACGCACCCAGCTTCCTCCCCCACCCCTCCTCCCACTTCTGTTATTTTTTTTTGGGGGGGGGGAGAGAGAATAGGGTGTGGGTTTGGAGGGGGTGGGGTGGGATTCCATCCGCTCAGCCAAAAAGCCTTTCCTTAAACTTCCAGAAAGCATCGAAGAAGGGCAAGAGGCTGCGAAGGCCCCGGAAGGAGAAGGGTGCAGCTTTATTACCCAGCTGGTCAACCATTTCTGGAAACTTCATGCCTCGAAACCCAAGAATGCCTTCCTGGCACCTGCTTGCCTGCCAGGTGGGTACCGTTTTTCCCGAGCGGGGATCGGACACGGCTGCCAGATCTTGCCAGGCTTCACACACAAAATATTTGTCCAACTGAACTGTTCAGGCTGCCTTCTGTCTCTGGACCCTGTAATGGACTATATGTCCTCCAAGCTCCTCTCAACAATCCACTCCCTCCCTTCCCTTCCCTTCTCTTCCCTTTTCTTTTCTTTCTTTTTCGTTCTTTCTTTTTCTTTCTTTCTTTTTCTTTCTCTCCCTCCCTCTTTCTTTCTCTCTTTCCCATCCTCCTTTTCCTCCCTCCTTCCCTCTTTTTCTTTTTCTTTCTTTCTTTCTTTCTTTCTTTCTTTCTTTCTTTCTTTCTTTCTTTCTTTCTTTCTCTCCCTCTTTCTCTTCCAACCTACTTTTCCTTCCTTCCTCCCTCTTTCTTTCTTCCTTTCTTTTCTTTTTCTTTTCTTTCTTCCTTTCTCTCTCGTTCTCTTTCTTTTTCTTTCTCTCCCCCCTCTTCCTTTCTCTCTTTCCCATCCTCCTTTTCCTCCCTCCCTCTCTTTCTTTCTTTCTTTCTTTCTTTCTTTCTTTCTTTCTTTCTCTCCCTCTTTCTCTTCCAACCTACTTTTCCTTCCTTCCTCCCTCTTTCTTTCTTCCTTTCTTTTCTTTTTCTTTTCTTTCTTCCTTTCTCTCTCGTTCTCTCTTTCTTTTTCTTTCTCTCCCCCCTCTTCCTTTCTCTCTTTCCCATCCTCCTTTTCCTCCCTCCCTCTTTTTCATTTTCTTTCTTTCTTTCTTTCTTTCTCTCCCTCTTTCTCTTCCAACCTACTTTTCCTTCCTTCCTTCCTCCCTCCCTCTTTCTTTCTTTCTTTCTTTTCTTTTTCTTTTCTTTCTTCCTTTCTCTCTCGTTCTCTTTCTTTTTCTTTCTCTCCCTCTTCCTTTCTCTCTTTCCCATCCTCCTTTTCCTCCCTCCCTCTTTTTCTTTTTCTTTCTTTCTTTCTCTCCCTCTTTCTCTTCCAACCTACTTTTCCTTCCTTCCTCCCTCTTTCTTTCTTTCTTCCTTTCTTTTTCTTTTCTTTCTTCCTTTCTCTCTCGTTCTCTCTTTCCCTGTTTCTTTCTCTTCCTCCTTGCTTTCTCTCTCTTTTTCTTTTCTTTCTTCCTTTCTCTCTCGTTCTCTCTTTCCCTGTTTCTTTCTCTTCCTCCTTCCTTTCTCTTTCTTTTTTCCCCTCTTTTCTTCCTTTCTTTCTTTCTCTCCCTCCTTCCTCCCACCTTCCCTCGCCCCTCCTTCCTCCCTCCCTCCCTCCCTCCCTCCCTCCCTCCCTCCCTCCCTCCCTCCCTCCCCTGGAGCAGAAAAGGCACCTGGCCATTGCGCACCGGATTCTGCACTTTCCCTGAGCTCTCCTCCCGCTTCCTCTCTCTCTGTGCCGCAGGGCTGACCCACGTCGAGGCGACTGTCAATGCCCTCATAGACATCCTCCATGGATATTGCATCTGCGAGCTGGACTGCATCAATGTCGCCTCCAAAATCTACATGCAGATGTTGCTGTGCCCGGTACGTCCTTTCAGGGCTGCGTCTTGGGTCTGTTCTCTGTCACTACGTTATTTTGTTTGTCTACTTGAGCCTCCATTGTGAGTTATACTGTAGAGAAGTTTTTTCTTATCTGACAATGTTTTACTGCGCATGCTTCTTAACACGTTTCAAACACATCACGCATTCCAGAGACTTCTTTCCTTTCCTTTTTGATCTTCTGTTCGTCTGCCAAGAAGGTGGGCGACAAACTGCTCTTGCCAAAATGTAACAATTAGATAGATTTGTTTATTTTCTCATTTTCATATTAAAAGTTTGTTTTCATTAGAATTTGTTATTGGATCTTACTTTCGCTTCTTGAAGATATGCTATTTGGAAAGCTGTCGGTCTAAGACCTCATTAGCTCAGGGTGAAATTTCCCCAGACATTCTCAAGCGACCAGGGCCTGTCTTCGTAGAAGGGCAGAGTGCTCCCCCCACTCCCCACTCAGCAGGGGAGGCCGACCCAGGACCCCAGAGGGAACAGCAGGAGAGGCCTGGCTTGTCTCTTGCAACCTCGGCTGCTGGTTGGCTCTGTGGCAGGGAGCATCCAACCCTGGTGGGAATTGGCAGCCTGGTGAGGAGGAGAGGGTAGGAAGGACTCTCTACTCCTCCTCCTCCTCCTCCTCCTCCTCCTCCTCCTCCTCCTCCTCCTCCTCCTCCAGTCTCCAAAAGAGGGTAGGAAAAAGGCTCTGAGAACTCGGCAGCCTCTACTAGTCAAACACTCCTCTGGCTGCATGGTCCGGATTCCTGCTGGGCATCAGCTCCCATAATCCCCAACCAGAAAGTGCCAGTCAGAGCCGGATGGAACCGAGGCTTACTCCTTCTCATTTGCCCTGTTATTCAGGCAGGGAAAAGTCTAGCTGGGTGATGGCAAACCTATCACACGTGTCCCCAAAGTGGCACACGAAGCCATGTCGCCTGGCGTGCAAGGCTTCGTCCGTTCCTCTTCCGGGCTTCGGGTGCACATATGCGCGGGCGATGATCAGCTTGTGCCAGTGCCAGAAACCGAAGAGCTGGTCTTCCCATTTCGTTGTGTTTAAGTACAGCGACAATAAAGATTATACTTATGCTTCCATTTCCTGGCGTGTGCCAGCTGATCACCGCGTGTGCACATGGGCGACGAAAGCCGGAAGTGTGTGTGCCAAAAACCGGAAGTGCGCCCGCTGGAAACCGGAAGTTCATTTCCCGGTGCGCGCATGCCCCCTGGCCAGCTCCTCTGCCGGGTTGCGTCCCCGGCGATCATGATCATGCACTGATCTAGCTTCTTAGGCTGCATCCGTGAACAAACCCAAGTTCAGCTAGGTCTGAACAGTATGTGCGAATGCGGCTAGAAGATTCCTCTGGAGGGCTGCAGCTCTGAGCTTTTCGGCCAGAGGACCTGAAGCTTGAGTCCCTTGAGAGTTTGTTACTGCCCCCCCCCCTCCCCAGGTCGTTGCCACCCCTTCTCCCTCAAATGCACTTTTGATTTGCCGCTTTGCCTTCCAGGATCCGGCTGTGAGCTTCTCTTGCAAGCAAGCGCTGATCCGGGTGCTGAGGCCCAGGAACAAGAGGAGACACATAACCTTGCCTTCATCCCCTCGAAGCAACACCCCCATGGGTAAGTGGGGAACGCTGCTTTGGAGCCTGGGGCACGGACAAGGGAAACCTTGCAGGAAGCCCCTCCAGGGAGGGTATCTCAGCCCCTGGAGAAGCCCCTGGCTTGCCTTTGAGGAGACCCCAGGAGCATCTCTCCATTCATGAGAGGGTCACGTCCCCCTAGCTGAGACTGCAGAAGTTGTCTTGCCCACGTTTTCTCTCCCTCCCTCTCTCTCTCTCTCTCTCTCTCTCTCTCTCACTCACTTCCTTCCACCTCTCTCTTCCTCTCCCTCTCTTCCTCATCTCTCCCTCCCTCTCTCTTCTCCCTCCCTCTCTTTCTCATCTCTGCCTCCCTCCCCCTCTATCTTTCTCATCTCTCCCTCCCTCCCTCTCTCATCTCTCCCTCTCCCTCCTTCTCTTCAACACCTATCCCTCCCTTTTCTCTCTCCTTCTCTTTCTCTCTCCCCCTCTCTTCCTCTCTCTCTCACTCACTTCCTTCCACCTCTCTCCCTCTCTCTTCCTCTCCCTCTCTTCCTCATCTCTCCCTCCCTCGCTCTTCTCCCTCCCTCTCTTCCTTATCTCTCCCTCCCTCCCTCTTCTCTCTCCCTCTCTTTCTCCTCTGTCTCCATCCCTCTCTATCTTTCTCATCTCTCCCTCCCTCCCTCTCTCATCTCTCCCTCTCCCTCCCTCATCACCTCTCCCTCCCTCTCTCCCTCTTCTCTCTCCCTCTTTCTCATCTCTTTCTCCCTCCCCACTCTCTCACTCTCTCATCTCTCCCTCCCTCCCTCTCTCTTTCTCATGTCTTCCTCCCATTCTCTCCCTCTCTCTCCTGGTCCTGTTTCCCCCCCCCCCCTCGCGTCCTCTCATGCTCTCCTGTGCATCTGGCTGGGTTTCACAGGACTTTTCTCTCTTCTTCTTTTTAACATCCAGGAGACAAAGACGATTATGACGACGACGATGCTGATGACAAGATGCAGACCTCCAGCCTGCCCAGCGGGGAGGACATTCGGCAGGAGAGCCAGGAACAAAACGAGGTGGACCACGGAGACTTTGAGATGGTGGTGCGTCCGTGGCTGGCGAGGGAATCCGGTCCTCCCACTCGGGGGCAATCGGGATGCTTCACTGGGGTGTGCATGGGGGGGTGAGGGTGTCTTAAATTTAATGATCGCTCAGAGGGGGTCAAAGGGTATATGTGGCTCCCCCAGAGGTATAATGGGAGGATGCATTTAATTGGAACTGCCTCCAATCTTTTGAGTATCAGGGACCGGTTCTGTGGAGAGAGGTTTTACCCCGGACTGGAAAGGGTGTGGTTTTGCATGCTGCCTGTATCCCGCAGATGGGGGCTTCGCTTGTTTGCGCGGCTCAATTTCTGGCATGCCACGAACTGGTGTTGACCAGAGGTGGTATTCACTTACCGTATTTTTCGGAGTATAAGACGCACTGGAGTATAAGATGCACCAAGATTTTGAAGAGGCAAATTTTTTAAAAAGGTTTTTGCACTCTGCAGACCTTCCAAAAATGGCCCATTTTTTGCGAAAACGGGCCCATTTTTTAGCAAAGAAAAGGGTATGAATAGCCTTTAGGAGGCTTGTAGAGTGCTCCTGGGGGCTTGGGGGGGGGCAGAATGGAGCAAAGAATGGCCCGTTTTTGCTCATTTCTGCCCTCCCCAGCTCCCAGGAACACTCTAGAAACCTTCTAAAGCAGTGATGGCGAACCTTTTTTGGCTCGCGTGCCACAAGTGGGGGGAGTGCAGGGGGGTCGAGTGCGGGCGTGCCGCACGCATAATGCAATGCACGACACCCCCCGTGCGCATGCGCGCACAATGCGCCCCCCCCCATTTTTACATTTTTTTTGCCCTCCCCAGGCTCCAGGGGCTTTATAGGAGCCTGGGGAGGGCGAAAAGAGCCTCCCCCGACCCCCCAGAGGCCCTCCGGAGGCTTCAAGGACTGTCCGGAGGCTTCCCTGAAGCCTTTGGAGCCTCCCGGGGGGGGGGGCGGGGGAGGCTCTTTTTGCCCTCCCCAGGCTCCTATAAAGCCTCTGGAGCCTGGGGAGGGCAAAAAATAGCTTTTAAAAAGGTGAACTCAGCTGGCCAGCGCGCGCATGCGCGCTGGCCAGCTAACAGGGCAGCGCCTCGCGTGCTCTGACAAATGGCTTCGCGTGCCACTTATGGCACGTGTGCCGTATGTTCACCATCACGGTCCTAAAGGCTATGTACGGCCATTTTTGCAAAGGGGGCGGAGTTTCCGGAGGCAAAAAAATGCTGTATTCAGTGGATAAGATGCACCCATATTTTCACCCTCTTTTTTGAAGGAAAAAGGCACGTCTTATACTCCGAAAAATACGGTACTTTCCCTACTGGTTCACAAACGTGAGCCTGTTGATGCCTGCGTACAGCCATCCGTGCATGCGTTTTGCTCGCGAGCACGGCTTGCACGCATGTGTGCCGCTTGAAAACATGCCTAAATAGGACAGCATAGAGTCAGGGCGGGTGTAGCAATTTCCACTCCCAGTTTGGGGGAACCGTTCCGAACCGTCTGAATATCACCTCTGGTGCCGGCCCACCAGGTCAGTGATGACCCCTCATCAGTGGCTAAGACACTGAGCTTATCGATCAGAAAGGTCAGCAGTTCAGCAGTTCGAATCCCTAGGTCTCCTGCGTGAGCAGGGGGTTGGACGAAATGACCTCCAAGGTCTCTTCCAACTCTGTTAACGGTTACAATGCTTCGGCATCTCTCCTCCTCCTAGTCTGAATCGATGGTCCTGGAAACCGCTGACAACGTGAACAACGGGAACCCGTCTCCCCTGGAGGCTCTCCTGGCTGGGGCCGAGGGCTTCCCCCCCATGCTGGACATCCCTCCCGATGCCGACGACGAAACCATGGTCGAACTGGCCATTGCCTTGAGCCTGCAACAGGACCAGCAGGGTGAGAAGAGGCCGATGTGTGTGTGTGTGTGTGTGTGTGTGTGTGTGTGTGTGTAAGGCTCCTTTATAAACCTGGTCAAGGCAAGACCCCCAGTGCTGTCAAGCAAGGAGAATGGAGGGATCTGCGGTGAGCCTCGGTGGCGCAGTGGTTAGAGTGAGGTACTGCAGGCTACTTCTGCTGCCTGCCAGCTGCCTGCAATTTGGCAGTTTGAATTTCACCAGGCTCAAGGTTGATTCAGCCTTCCATCCTTCCAAGGTGGGTCAAATGAAGACCCAGATTGATTGGGGGCAATAAGCCGACTCTGTAAACCGCTTAGAGAGGGCTGTAAAAGCACTGAAGCGGTATCTGAGTCTGTCTGCTATTGCTTTATAAGAGCCATAGTGGTGTAGTGGTTAGAATGCAGTATTGCAGGCTAACTCACTGCTCACTGCCAACAGTTCGATTCTGACCGGCTCAAGGTTGACTCGGCTTTCCGTCCTTCCAAGGTCAATAAAATGAGGACTCAGATTGTTGGGGACAATATGCTGACTATGTAAATCACTTAGGGCTGCAGTGCACTGTGAAGCGGTATATAAGTCTAAGTGCTCTTCCTTCCTTCCCAATGGTTAGAATGCAGTATTGCAGGCTGACTCTGCCCTCTGTCAGGAGTTCTATCCTGACCGACTGGCTCAAGGTTGACTCAGCCTTCCATCTTTCCGCGATCGGTAAAATGAGGACCCCGATTGTTGGGAGGCAATATGCTGACTCTGTAAACCACTTAGAAAGGGCTGTAATGCACTGTGAAGCGGTATATAAGTCTAAGGGCTATTGCTATTATTGATATGGAGGAGAAAAAAACAGAGATTTGTGGGTTCCTCCCATACCCCCGGTGTTGATTTCTCCCGCCCTTCCTTTTCCTCTCTCTCTCTCACGTAGGCAGCAGCAGCAGCGCACTCGGCCTGCAGAGCCTGGGGCTGTCCGGACAGGCCCCCAGCTCTTCCTCTCTGGATGCCGGGACTCTGTCAGACACCACTGCGTCAGGTACCTTGGGGTTGGGTGAGGCAAGGGAAGGCTGCTCAATCAGCCCTGCCTGGATTGGATGCCTCTCGCGAGACTGAGGGGAAGGAAGGAACAGGGGTAAAGTTAAGCCGTAATTCAAATGAGGTTTAGATCTTGACTGCAATGCGGTATTGCCGGAATGGTGTTCCTAATGAATGACTGGTTTTCTTTTGAAACTTGGCTCGAGGCTCATGAATTATTAGGGCATCTTTCGGAAACTTGGCAAAGCCTTGATTTAAATCGATGTAAGTCATACCTTTTAAAGAGCAACTGAAGACCTCCAGTGCTGTCAAGCAAGGAGAATGGAGGGATCTGCAGTGAGCCTCGATGGCGCAGTGGTTAAAGTGAGGTACTGCAGGCTACTTCTGCCTGCCTGCCAGCCGCCTGCAATTTGGCGGTTCGAATTTCACCAGGCTCCAGGTGGACCCATCTTTCCGAGGCGGGTAAAACGAGGACCTAGATTAATTGGGGGCAATAAGCTGATTGTTGACTCACCGACCGTCCCCTTCGCTTTAATGGGACGGCTGGTGATGCGGCAGGGACGCAACAGGGTGGGGACGTGGTAGGCAACAGGTGAGTGGATGCCCGCTAACGGGCGCTGCCACGAGGGATCTGAAATGACAGGCGTTCTTGAATTGTAAGGGCTCATTCTTTGCTGGTAGTTAGAACCTTTAATATGATTATTTGCAAACAAAATGAAGGTTTCCTACTTAGAATAGAATAGATTTCTTTATTGGCCAAGTCTGATTGGACCCACAAGGAATTTGTCTTTGGTGCATAGGCTCTCCGTGTACATAAAAGAAAAGATACATTCGTCACGAATCATAAGGTACAGCACTTAATGATAATCATCGGGTACAAATAAGCAATCAAATCATACCAGAAAACAATATCAATCTACCAGCAACAAAGTTACAGTCCTGCAGTCATAAGTGGGAGGAAATGGGTGATAGGAATTATGAGAAGACTAATAGTAATAGTAATGCAGCCTTAGTGAACAGTTTGACAGTTTTGTGGGAATTATTTGTTAAGCAGAGTGATGGCGTTTGGGGGGGAAAACTGTTCTTGTGTCTAGTTGTCTTGGTGTGCAGTGCTCTATAGCGTCATTTTGAGGGTAGGAGTTGAAACAATTTATGTCCCGGATGCGAGGGGTCTGTAGCTTGCAGAGTTGGGATTCATTGAATGGGTTTACCAAAAATGTAAATATTGCAGAACACACAGCCTCATACTACATAACTAAGCTCCATTTCACGCCGAATAAAATAAATTACAAATGTATCTTAAATAGAAAACTATCTTTGGATAGATTTTTTTTTACTCCAAAAGGACTTTATTAAAATTAATTTGATAAAAATTAAAGCAATCCGATTTAAATTTTTAAAAATCTGATTTAATTTTTTTTTTAAAAAAAAAAGTTTATCCACTCTGGTCCTCGTTGCCTCCAATTCGAACAGATCCCTCCCCTGTTTGTTTTGAAGGGGATTTCAAAAGGGATCGAGCGGTGAAGCCCCCGGCCCTCATTTCTTTGGCCTGCCCAAAGAAACCTACCGTATTTTTCGGAGTATAAGACGCACCTTTTTTCCCCTCAAAAAAGAGAGTGAAAATCTGAATACACTGAATTTTTATGATAAAAAACGGGCCCATTTCCGGGCTGTTTTTGGGAGGTCTGCAGAGTGCAAAAACATTTTTTTTAAAATTTGCCTCTTCAAAATCTTGATGCGTCTTATACTCCGAAAAACACGGTAAGCTCTCCAAGGCAGCCCCACTTCGGGCTGGTCCCCGTTCGAGCAGCTCAGAGGCTGGGTTTTTACTTGTAACAGCTCTCCTTACTCTCCTAGCTCCAGCCTCCGACGACGAAGGCAGCACGGCCGCGACCGACGGCTCCACACTCCGCACCTCCCCGGCCGACCATGGGGGCAGCGTGGGTTCCGAGAGCGGGGGCAGTGCGGTGGACTCCGTGGCAGGCGAGCACAGTGGTAATTGCCCCTCTCGGTTTCCCCTTCCCCTTGGGGGTGGGGGAGCACTGGCCTCTTCGGTCCGGGCTGAAGACTCTCCAGGCCTGGCCTGGGAAACAGGGGGGGGCTTCCTCTCCCCCCCCAGACCAGGGGTGTCAAACTCGATTTCATTGGGGGCCACATCAGGGTTGTGTTTGATTTTGGAGGGCCAGGGCCAGGCCAGGGCCAGACTGATGTCACTCGATGTGACATTGATGTGGTGGCCTTTTTAAAAATAAAAAATAAAAGTTTTTTATTGAACACAAATTAAAACATTGGACAACGGTGTAACCTTCCTGGCAAAGTCTTTGCCATACATACCAAAATATAAAGTGACGCCTTATAACCGATTTACATTTGCTCTATTCAGTATTTCCAAATATAAAAATATCGTCATTCCAACCAGGATGCTTTGTTTTTATCTTACACACACTTTCACTGTTCTCGCCTGGACTACTGCAATGCTCTCTACATGGGGCTGCCCTTGAAGAGCACCCGGAGGCTTCAGCTGGTCCAGAATGCGGCCGCGCGGGTTATCATGGGGGTACCTAGGTGCTCCCATGTTACACCCCTTTTAGGCGGCCTGCACTGGTTGCCGGTTGTTTTCTGGGTGCGATTCAAGGTATTAATTATGTCCTTTAAAGCGCTCCATGGTTTGGGACCAGGGTACCTGCGAGACCACCTACTGCCACCAGTAGCCTCCCACCGTCCAGTACGATCCCACAGAGTTGGCCTCCTCAGGGTGCCGTCGGCCAGACAGTGTCGGCTGGCGACCCCCAGGGGGAGAGCCTTCTCTGTGGGAGCGCCTTCCCTCTGGAATGAGCTGTCCCCGGAGCTTCGCATAATCCCCGACCTCCGGTCCTTCCGACGCGCCCTAAAAAGTTGGCTTTTCCAGCAAGCCGGCCTGGCCTGTTAATTTTAACTTATTTTAAATGTATTGTCTTTTAAATTCGGTTTGTTTTTTTTGGATATCTATACATTTTTTTTAACTTTTGGGATGTGTTTTTTTTTAATGTTGTACGCCGCCCTGAGTCCTTTTGGAGAAGGGCGGCATATAAATCCAAATAAACAGAAACAGAAAGAAACAGAAACATGGTTTCACACGTGATTCTAATCTCCATCCTATAAATCTTCAGTCATTGCTTATTTGGGGGTCTTTCCTTTTTTTTGTTCCAACCATCGATAACATTTGTCCCGGATCTTATAATATTCTGATGCGTCTTTGTTCTTCAATTCCCACACTGATGTGGTGGCCTGAGCACTTTGCCGGCGAAAATGGGCTCCCGAGCTCCGTTTTTGGCAGTGAAGGCTCCCTGCAACTTTCTGCCAGTGAAAAGGGAGCTCCGGAGGGTCGCCTGTAGCTCTTCCGAGCGCCATTTTTCCTGGCAGAGGCCCTGCGGGCACTCCTTTGCTGTTTCCAGGCCGGCCCTGATTTTGACACCCCTACCCCCTGGCCAGGCACTTCCAGGGACCGCTGGTGCTCATCCTCCTGGCTCTCCCTTGCAGTGTCCGGCCGAAGCAGCGCATATGGAGACACGACAGCCGAAGGCCATCCGGCGGGGCCTGGGAGCATCAGCTCCAGCACGGGGGCCATCAGCACCGCCACGGGGCAGCCGGAGGGCGAAGGCTCTGAAGGCGAGGGCGAAGTTGAAGGAGACGTCCATGCCAGCAACAGGCAAGAGAACTTTTTCCCCTGCTTGGGATGGGGTGGAGTGGGGGGGTGGGAAGCCCTCCGAGGCCACGGGGCCCTCTTGATGCATCCCCAACCTGGGGGAAATAGAAATGGTCGTGAGTCGAACTGCAGCGAGAAGGCCGAGCGTAGGGAAGGGGAGGAGGAGGCGGAGGAGGGAAAAAGCTAGCTCCGGAACTCAAGCGTGGGGAAGAGCCCGTGTCCCACGGCTTCTGATTGGTCTGTTGGAGGCCATTGGGGTGGGTGGGTGGGATGGAACAGTGGGGGGCAGTTAACGGTTGGGGTGGTTAGGCCCTTCCTCTTCCTCTTCCTTAGGGCTTACTCATCCCAGGTTCTGCCAATCAAATAGGCATTCCTGGGAACGTCTCTTAGGGCTAAAATGAGAACACAATTCATGCTGCTCAGTTGCCAGAGTGTGGTTTTACAGCCAGCCCTCCCATGCCTTCCTCCTCCTCCTCCTCCCTCTTTCTCTCTCTCCTCTCATGCTCTCTCTCTCCTTCCCTCCCTCCCTTTCTCTCTCTCTCTCTGTCTCTCTCTCCCCCTCTTTCTCTCTCTTTCTTTCTCTCCCTCCCTTCATCCCCCTCTCTCTTTTTTCCCCCCAGGTTACACATGGTCAGGCTGATGCTGCTGGAACGGCTGCTGCAGACCCTTCCTCAGCTGAGGAACGTGGGCGGAGTCCGGGCCATCCCCTACATGCAGGTGGGTTTGAGCGACTCTTCCCCCCTGCCGTCTTTGGGATGCGTATGGGGTGCGGCTTGCCAGGTGTTTTCCCCTAGCTGTGGTTCCCTTCTCTGCTTCTCCCTCTTTTTCTGGGACCGATCCTCAAAAGACCAGATCCACTTTCTCTCCTAATGCTGCCCGGTATCCTAAGCGCAGCCTGGGAATATGGAAGGTCCCCTCTCGCTGACCCTGCTTTTGCGGCTGAACGCTAGAGTGTATTATTGGAGTGCTTTTTAGTGTGATTTGGAGGGTCAGGGGTGAGTGAGTGGATGGGAGAGACTTCTGTCCACCAAGCCCGGGGCAGGGGGAGGGGGCTCCACACTTCCCCCGTTGTTATCTCTGACTTTGCACTTCAATACACTTTGTCCCCAGGTGATCCTGATGCTGACCACAGACCTCGATGGCGATGAAGAAAAAGACAAAGGGGCACTTGACAACCTGCTCGCCCAGTTGATTGCTGAGCTCTGCATGGAGAAGAAGGTAACTAACACACATTCTCTCTCCCCCACCCCCAACATTTCAGGAACTCATGGGGGTTGCGGGGAGGGGGAGGGAATGCCCTTAAGCAGCCCATCACCGAAGGGGGTCTGTCTGTCTCTCTCATTCTCTCTTTCTATCTTTGTGTGTCTCTCTCTGTGTCTCTCTCTCTGTGTCTCTCTCTCATTCTCTCTCTCTCTCTCTCTCTCCCCCCCTCTCTCATACTCTCTGTGTCTCTCTCTCATTCTCTCTCTCTCTCTCTCCCCCCCTCTCTCTCATACTCTCTGTGTCTCTCTCTCATTCTCTCTCTCTCTCTCTCTCTCCCCCCCCTCTCTCATACTCTCTGTGTCTCTCTCTCATTCTCTCTCTCTCTCTCTCTCTCCCCCTCTCTCTCATACTCTCTGTGTCTCTCTCATTCTCTCTCTCTCTCTCTCTCCCCCCCTCTCTCTCATACTCTCTGTGTCTCTCTCACTCATTCTCTCTCTCTCTCTCTCTCTCATTCTCTGTGTGTGTGTGTCTCTCTCTCTCATTCTCTCTTTCTCTCACTCATTCTCTGTGTGTGTGTCTCATTCTCCCTCTCTCTCTGTGTGTCTCTCTCTCACTCATTCTCTCTGTCTCTCTCTCTCATTCTCTCTCTCATTCTCTCTCTGAGTGTCTCTCATACTCTCTCTCTGAGTGTCTCTCATACTCTCTCTGTGTCTCTCACTCATTCTCTTTCTCATTCTCTCTCTGTGTCTCCCTCTCTCATTCTCTCTCTCTCTCTCTCTCTCTCTATCTCATTCTCTCTGTGTCTCTCTCTGTCTCTGTCTCTTTTTCTGCATGACAACCCCCCCCCCCCCCGGATGAGACGTGAATGTAGTTGGGAAATACGATGAGAGGCAGCGGCTCCTACCTGACACCCCAATCAGAATAGAGCTGCAAGGGACTGTAGAGGTCTTCTAGCCCAACCCCATAGGGACGCAGTGGCTCAGTGGCTAAGATGCTGAGCTTGTCAATCAGAAACGTTGGCGGTTTGAATCCCTAACACCGTGTAACGGAGTGAACTCCTGTGACTTGTCCCAGCTTCTGCCAACCTAGTAGTTCGAAAGCACGTTAAAAAATGCAAGTAGAAAAATAGGAACCACCTTTGGTGGGAAGGGAACAGCGTTTCATGCGCCTTCGGCATTGAGTCATGTCGGCCACGTGACCACGGGGACGTCTTCAGACAGCGCTAACTCTTCGGCTTTGAAATGGAGATGAGCACCGCCCCCTAGAGTCGGGAGCCTTTATCTTTAGCCCAAACCCCTGCACAAGCAGGGCACCCTGTACCATTTCAGAGAGCTGGAAGGGGCCTTGGAGGTCTTCTAGTCCAGCCCCCTGCTCAAGCAGGAGACCCTATACCATTCAGACAGGTGTCCAGTCTCTTCTTTAAAAAGCTCCAGTGATAAAGCGCCCACAACTTCTGAAGGCAACTTCTGTCCCACTGGTTCATTGTTCTCACTGTTAGGAAGTTTCTCCTTAACTCCAGGTTGCTTCTCTCCTTGATTGGTTTCCATCCTAAGTCAAAACCTGTGACTCAGGATGGGAACCAATCAAGGAGAGAAGCAACAAACCTATGAAGCATCCTATAATCATCCTATGGAGAAAATGCCTCTTTTGCAGGCCAGGCTGGGAAGCCCTTTGACCTGCTGGCCACTAGGGGGCAGCAGTAGCTTGAGGGAGAGCCAAGCAGCTGGCTAACCGGCTGACTGGTGAGCTTCTTTTGGCTATTGCTCAGGTTCATTGCCTTTGGCTTGGCTATTTATTTATTTCACCATATATACTTAATTTGTTTACTGCCCGCCTTGTTGCAAAATGAGTCAGATCTGTAGGCCGCAGTGCCAACTTTGAAAAATAACGACAACGTATTCGCGCTGATCACAATTCAGGGTATCGGGGGGCACGCAGGCGCTTTTTCTCCTCCGTTTTGTGTTTGGCAAGGGTTCAGACTGCAGGTAGTCCTTGAGTTACGGCCCCCGACTTGTCTGTTGCTACATGAAGCAAACGCTCGTTTAAGTGAATTCGCCCCCATTTTATGACTTCTCCCACCGCAGTTGTTCAATGAATCATTGCATTTATTGCATTAGTAGACTATGGTTTCTACGAATTAAAAGTTGAAAGGGACGGGGGTGGCTCAGTGGCTAAGACGCTGGGCTTGTCGATCAGAAAGGTCGGCGGTTCGAATCCCTAGCGCTGCGTAACGGAGTGAGCTCCCAGCTTCTGCCACCATAGCAGTTCGAAAGCACGTTAAAAATGCAAATAAAAAAATAGGGACTATCTTTGGTGGGAAGGGAACAGCATTCCATGTGCCTTCAGCGTTGAGTCATGCCGGCCACATGACTACGGAGACGTCTTCGGACAGCGCTGGCTCTTCAGCTTTGGAACGGAGATGAGCACCGCCCCCTAGAGTCGGGAACGACTAGCACATATGTGCGAGGGGAACCTTGACCTTTTTTAGAATACAATTTGTTAAATGAATCTGTCTTCCCCCATCGACTTTGCTTGTCAGGAGCCTGGAGAGAGTTGGACTAGATGACCTACAAGGTCCCTTCCCACTCTGTAAATCTGAGGAGACGAAAGATGATAACGTGATCTTTGACTACTGCAACTGTCGTAAACCTGAAGCAATCACCAAGTGTCCAAATTTTGATGACGTGGCCACCGGGCGGGTGGGTGTGCTGCAGCAGTAGGGTGTGAAAAACAGTTGCAACTCAATTTTTTTTTCCTAACGCAAATGGTCACTTTGGACAGTTGCTAAGTGCACAGTTGTAAGTCGAGGACTAGTTGTCGCTGGGCAAACATGAATCCCTTCCCTTAGCCCTTTCCTCACTCTTTCCTCTCTCCCTCGCAGGATGTGTCCAAGAAGAACGAACGCTCCCCACTCAACGAAGTCCACCTAGTAATCATGAGGCTCTTGAGCGTCTTCATGTCCCGGACCAAATCTGGTTCAAAATCTTCCATTTGTGAGGTACGTGAGGAGGGTGGCCTGGTTAGGGCGTGTGTGTGCCCCACGCGGGTGTCTGCGGGGGGTCCCACGTCAGGCAGAAAGGAAAAGGCTGTTTTCTTCCTGTTGTGGCCCAGCAGCGGCCGGCTGAGCTGTTGGTGGACTCTGACAGCTCAGACGATTATGGGACTGCTCTGGAGGATGAGGAAGACTCTGGAGAGTGTTTGGAGTCAGAGCAGGAACTAGAGAAGCCTGTTGGCCACCAGGTGGCATCTGAATCAGGGAGCAGTGAGGAGGAACAGAGGGAGGTTGTCCCTAAGGTGCGTATGCATAGAATTGATAGGAGAAGGGAACAGCTGTGGAGAAGACATCATAGAAGGAAGTAAGGACTGCTGGCTAAGGGTGTGTCCCCTCCCAAAGAGTTTATAGGTGGAGCGACGGGAGGGGAATCTTTGCAGGAAACAACAGTCCATTATACAAGCTGTTGAGAAAGCATTCTGTAAGTTTTATCTTGGGTTCTTGAAGATAACTTTCTAAGTTCCTAGCCAAGAGATGGTTTTATCTATGTATTAGTCATGGCAGACAGCCAAGCCTGTGTCTGCATATTCATTGGAATCACGGGACAGAACACTTCCCCCTTCCCTATTTGCCCTCCTCACCACCTGTTCTGACCCAGCTCCCCAAACACAACAAACCCTCTGTAATTAAATCAATTATTCCTTTATTAGGAGCGCCGACAGCCCCGGCAGAAAGTTTCTCTTACCGCAGGCTACGAAGTCTGATGAATAGTTGTCTGCCACATCTATTCATCTTCCACCCCCTGCCTTTTATCCCCAGAGCTAAGGAAGGGCTTCGCTAGTAGCAGTGGCTCTTCCGTCCCAAGGACCGGCCCATAGATTTCCACTGCTCTCCTCTCCCTTGCCTTCTGCGCATCCGTGAGTCAGGCACTGGGCCCAGCTGTTCCCCCACTTCCTCTTCAGACCTGGGGACCGTTGACTTTTCCTGTAAGGGCTGACGGCCGGCCCAGGCACCGCCCCTCTCTCTGCCAGCTCCATTCCCTCTTCAGCTCTCAGGTTGCCCTGATGCCGACCCTGATTCCCACTCCTCCTCCTCCTCCGATTCGGGTGCTGGAGGGGCCGGTGGTCGGCAAACCCTTCGGGCTCCGGGTTTCAGACCCAGGCGGCCTTTGCCCACAAAACCCTCCGTGGTTCGAAGAAAGAAAGAAAGAAAGAAAGAAAAAAACCCGTGGGTGAGGAGGGAGGGAGGATTTGCAAATGGGATTGTCGGGTAGGCCGAGATGCCGGCGCTATCTGCCATGTTTCGGAACCCGCTAAGAGGATTCCGTTGCTAAACGGTGCAGCGCTAAGGCGGCATTTCGGAGCGGAAGCTGGCAAAGGCGCATGTCGCGGAAAGCATATTAATAACAAAAGCGCAGAGGTTAAAAATGGAACTGGGGATGCATTGAATTTTAATGAGCTTATGGGCTGTGGGCTTTGTTTGGATTTAGAAGGGCTTTCTCTAATGGTTTTATTTACACGGGGCTCACCAGCCTCTCTCCCCCCCCCCATTTTTCCTCCCAAGTGCAGAAGAGGGAGGGAGGGGGGCTTTTCAAAACCTGTCAAAGTGCAGATGACCATTGGGGGCGAGAGAGCCCAGGCGTCTCCTGGCGGCTCTTCAAAAGCGCGTCCGCCTCCCCTTCCATCGTGCAACTGGCCGAATTCCAGAGGAACGGAGAGGAGAGGACTTTTCAGCAGCTCCTCGTTTGAAGGGGAGGCAAATGAAAGGGTTGGGAGCCCCTCTCTCCTCCTCTTAATCCTCCGCTCGGTGCCCACCGGCATGTGTGTCGAGGGGAGATTAGACTCCAGAGCTGATTGCTGTTTTGCCTCTCTCTCTCTCTTTCTTTCTCTCTCTCTCTTTCTCTCTCCCTCCCTCCTCCTGCAGGCCTCTTTTAAACTAAGCTGCCTTCTGAAGGGTAGGGGGCTCCTGTTGCTGCTCTTTTTAGAAGGATATCAAAGGCTAAAAAGTGGGGGTGGCATTTGCCCTAGGCCCCCGATGGCCAGTCTGTGGCTTCTCTCGGGGTCACCTGGAGTCTGCTGGACCGGGCGCAAACACACACACACCCCAGTCCTTGGGACTGGCCTTCGTTTATTGTTTGTTTGTTTGTTTATTTGGATTTATATGCCGCCCTTCTCCAAAAGGACTCAGGGCGGCATACTACATTAAAAAACATACATCCCAAAAGTTAAAAAAAAATTAAACCCATATCCAAAAAAACAAACCGAATTTAAAAGACAATACATTTAAAATAAGCCTTCATTGTCCCTCCTGCTTGCTTGGCCTCGGGGTGGGGTAGGGAGGGGGGCTACAGGCCATGGAGAACCCCGAGGTGGTCTGGACGAGTGTTCTTGCATCGCCTGGCCGTGCCCAGGCTGGTAGGACCATCCCTGATCTTACTCCGCAGAAAGTCCTGGGTTCAAGGTTGCCTATAGCATTATCATAGAGATAGCCCTTAAACTTATACACCGCTTCAGGGTGCTTTTACAGCCCTCGCTAAGCGGTTTACAGAGTCGGCCTCTTGCCCCCAACAATCTGGGTCCTCGTTTTACCGACTTCGGAAGGACGGAAGGCTGAGTTAATCTTGAGCCGGTCAGACTTGAACTGCCAAATTGCTGGCAGCCAGCAGTCAGCAGAAGTAGCCTGCAGTACTGTGCCACCCGGGCTCTAACATTGGGAAATGCTGGGCTTCTATCTTGCAAGTGATGATTTGCCTCCACTCCCACACCCGGTCCCCTTCTCCCTGAGGGAAAATGGCATTGATGCCAGTGAGAATGCCCCGCTGGCCGCCTTGGCTCTGGGTCAGACTTCTGCTGGCATGGCAGAGGCTTGGGCAGAGAAGGGTCTTTTCCCTGCCCAGCTATCAGAAGCCTTTGAGAAGGAAGGAGACGGAATCCCCCCAGGCTGGATCCTGGCTGCCTTGTCTTTAGTGAATGAAATCGGGATTTATTTTTAAATACATATTTTAAAAATCTTTTTGAGGTAGGTGTAGAGATGGGGACGTGGTGGCTCAGCGGCTAAGACGCTGAGCTTCTCAATCAGAAAGTCCGGTTGTTCGAATCCCTAGCGCCGCCTAACGGAGTGAGCTACCGTGACTTGTCCCAGCTTCTGCCAACCTAGCAGTCCGAAAGCACGTAAAAAAATGCAAGTAGAAAAATAGGGACCACCTTTGGTGGGAAGGGAACAGCGCTCCGTGCTCCTTCGGGAGTTGAGTCACGCCGGCCACGTGACCACGGAGACTTCTTCGGACAGCGCTGGCTCTCCGGCTTTGAAACGGGGATGAGCACCGCCCCCTAGAGTCGGGAACGACTAGCACATATGTGCGAGGGGAACTTTTACCTTTACCTTTTAGAGATGGGAAGAAGGCCTGGAAAAAAAAAATGCCAGAAAAATTGGTGGTTGTTTTTTTCCTCCCAATTTTTCCATTTTTCACCCCCAGTCCTTCCCATCTGTGTGTGTGTGTGTAATACACTATTTCACAGCAATGAGTTTTTTTTTTAAAAAAAAAACAGCATAAAATGATGACTCAATGAGCAAATGAGAAAGAGATGCTGGCAATTGAATTCATCACCCAAATCCCGTCCTCTTTGGCTGAGCTCAGGAGCCCAGAGGCCTTGACTTCCATCGCTCTCACATCACCATCTCCTTCCCCCAGATGGTCAGCAGGGTGGAACAGGAGACTTGGGATCCTGGCTCCTTCACTGTTTCCAGGACAGCCCCATGGACTAGATCTAAGCAACCCGCAGGCCAGATCTGGCCCCCAGGGCCTTGAGTTTCACACCCCTGGTATAGGCCAATCTTCCCCAATCTCTATAAAGTTATAGAGGTTAGTTCTAGGAATTTGGAAACCTATAGTCTCAACACATCTAGGCTTTTTACTTTGAGTTTCCTGTGGCTGGGCCAGAGCTGGGTTCCTACCAGTTTGGACCGGTTTGGTCAAACCGGTCGTAACTTGGCAGCCTGCCTCGCTGGAACCGGCAGTGCCCCAGCTCTGCCATGTCCCCGAACTGTTCTTCCTCCTCTTCCGGCGGCGCCATCTTGATTTTCGGCTTTGCACATGGGCAGAACAACTTCCTTTGCAGAAGGGTCATTTCCTTTCGTCGTTTTAACGTTTTTGCGCACGCGCAGACATTTTTAATGTGCAAATGCGCACACGCACGGAACCGGCAGTAATGTCGGCAGCAACCCATCCCTGAGCTGGGCCGTTTGGTCTGCCAAAGGAAGAGCGCCAGGTCCCTTCACATGCTTTCTCTCTCTCTCTATCTCCCGCAGTCGTCGTCCTTGATTTCGAGCGCCACCGCGGCTGCTTTACTGAGCTCCGGAGCTGTGGACTATTGCCTTCACGTCCTGAAGTCCCTGTTGGACTACTGGAAGAACCAGCAGAACGACGAGGAGCCCGTGCCCACCAGCCAGCTCCTGAAGCCCCATACCACCGCCTCTCCGCCCGACATGAGCCCTTTCTTTCTGCGACAGTATGTCAAGGTGAGACGGCGGTAGCAAAATGACTCCCTGCCTCTTGTTGGGTGTTTCTCAGCCTCTTGGCCTCTTTTAAGGTGCGTGGACTACAACTCCCAGAATCCTCCAGCTAGCATTCAACACTCATTCATAGGACCGGGGGATGGATGTTAACATTCCCTTCCCAGGATCTGATTTTTAAAAAAAAAAACTCTTAAAGGAGTGGCCAGAACTTCAGATCTTGAAGAATTAGGAACACGGTAGCAATAGCAATAGCTTATAAACTTATATACCGCTTCAAAGGGCTTTTGCAGCCCTCTCTAAGCGGTTGACAGAGTCAGCCTCTTCCCGCAACAATCTGGGTCCTCATTTTACCCACCTCGGAAGGACAGAAGGCTGAGTCAACCTTGAGCCAGTCAGGATCGAACTGCTGGCTGTGGGCAGAGTTAGTCTGCAATGCTATATTCTAACCATTGGGAGGGAAGAAGGAAGGAAGGAAGGAAGATAGCAATAGTACTTAGACTTATATACCGCTTCACAGGGCTTTGCAGCCCTCTTTTAAGTGGTTGTGCTGTCAGCCTATGCCCCCCCCCCACAATCTGGGTCCTCATTTTACCCACCTCGGAAGGACGGAAGGCTGAGTCAACTTTGAGCCGGTCTGATCGAACTGCTGGCAGTTGGCAGAATTAACCTGCAATACTGCATTCTAACCACTGGGCACCATAGAAGGAAGGAAAGAAGGAATAGCCCTTAGACTTCTATACTGCTTCACAGTGCTTTACAGCCCTCTCTAAGCAATTGACAGAGTCAGCCTATCGCCTCCCTCCCCCCTCCCCCCGCCAACAATCCGGCTCCTCATTTTACCGACCTCAGAAGGACGGAAGGCTGAGTCAGTCTTGAGCCGGTTAAGATCGAACCGCTGGCAGCGGGAACGCTGAGTTAACCTGCAATTCCAAGTTCTGGTCCTGTGCTTAATTTAATTCTTCGGTCTCAAATTTAATTTGGGGGGGGGGGGGGGTTCCGTTTAAACAGAAAAAAAGCTGGGCGTGTGCCGCTGACCATGGTTGAAAGACGGCAGGCGGTTAAATGGTGTCCCTCTTAGACGCGTGTCGCCCAGGTGGATCTTGGAATCACAGGTTTAGTTGTGGAAGCTGAATGAAGGATGCAGAGTCTTCGGAACGTAGCTGGAGAAAAACATTGGATTGTTAAGTTAAGATTGAGATCCCCTTTATTGTCTTTTTTTTAAAAAAACGTGTGAGCACCCTGGCCCCCGTTAAAAATGCAATTCTGTTGCCTGCTTTCGAAGCAGAGGTTGTCCTCGACTTACAACATTTAGCGACCGTTCAAAGTTACAACGGCACTGGGAAAAAAAATGGCTACCCATACGTAACATACGTTAGTAGAGAAGAGAAGAGAATATAGAATATGGAATAGGATACAGAATAAAATGGAATGGAATAAGGAATAGAATAGAATAAAATTAAGAATTAAGAAATAGAATAGAGAATAGAATAGAATAGAATAGAGAGAATAGAAGGGTAGGATAGAGTAGAATAGAATGGTAGTGTAGAATAGAATAGAATAGAATAGAACAGAATGGAGAGAATAGAAGGGTAGGGTAGAATAGAATGGAATTGAAGAGTAGGATAGAATAGAATAGAAGAGTAGGATAGGGTAGGGTAGAATGGAACGGAAGGGTAAGGTGGAATGGAATAGAATGGAATAGAATAGAAGGGTAGGATAGGGTAGAATGGAAGGGTAGAATAGGGTGGAATGGAATAGAATAGGAATAGAATAGAATAGAAGGGTAGGATAGGATGGAATGGAATAGGAATAGAATAGAATAGAAGGGTAGGGTAGGGTAGGGTAGAATGGAAGGGTGGAGTGGAGTGGAATAGAATAGAATAGAATAGAATAGAGAGAATAGAAGGGTAGAATGGAATGGAAGAGAATAGAATGGAATAGAATAGAAGGGTAGGATAGGATATGGTAGGGTAGAATAGAATGGAATGGAAGAGTAGGATAGAATAGAACAGGAATAGAATAGAAGGGTAGAATAGGGTAGGGTAGGGTAGAATGGAAGGGTGGGATGGAGTGGAATAGAATAGAATAGAGAGAATAGAAGGGTAGAATAGAATGGAATGGAAGAGAATAGAATGGAATAGAATAGAATAGAATAGAAGGGTAGGATAGGGTAGGGTAGAGTAGGGTAGGGTAGAATGGAATGGAATGGAATGGATGGAAGGGTAGGGTAGAATAGAATGGAATGGAAGAGTAGAATAGAATAGGAATAGAATAGAATAGAAGGGTAGGATAGGATATGGTAGGGTAGGGTAGAATAGAATGGAATGGAAGAGTAGGATAGAATTGAATAGGAATAGAATAGAAGGGTAGAATAGGGTAGGATAGGGTAGGGTAGAATGGAAGGGTGGGGTGGAGTGGAATAGAATAGAGAGAATAGAAGGGTAGAATAGAATGGAATAGAATAGAATAGAAGGGTAGGATAGGATAGGGTAGGGTAGAATGGAATGGAATGGATGGAAGGGTAGGGTAGAATAGAATGGAATGGAAGAGTAGGATAGAATAGAATAGAATAGGAATAGAATTGAATAGAGAGAATAGAAGGGTAGGATAGGGTGGAATGGAATGGAATAAAATAGGAATAGAATAGAATGGAATATAGAGTAGAATAGAATAGAGTAAAGAGAATAGAAGGGTAGAGTAGGGTAGAAGGGAAGGGAAGAGTAGGGTAGGGTAAGGTAGGATAGAATAAAAGGGTCGGATAGAATGGAATGGAATGGGGCTGGAGGGGACGTTGGATGTCTTCTAGTCCAACCCTCTGCTTAGGCAATCCCTTCTTAAAAACTTCCAGTGTTTATATAAAGTCTCCATTTGGAATACATCATGAAAAGAGGAAGCTTGAGGTCAATACTCTGTGGAACAAAGCTGTGGGCGAATCTGGGTGTTCTTTGGGTACCACGAAGCTGCCCCACCCCACCCCACCCCGCCCCGCCGTCCCAGAAGGCAAGAAGGAAAACAGGTCGCGGAGAGGAAGTTGTAGCCTCCCAGGCAATCCTGCGGGGAGCCTTTTACCGCAGCACCCTTTCCCCTTGCTGTGCGGCAGGGCCTGTTTCAGGGATCTCGCAAGCAAGCATTTAACATGGCCTGCTTGCGATTTTGGCCAGCCTCACCCCCCCCCCTCCCTTAAAAGCAGATCTTGTCCTACTTTAACCACCTGTCTTTATTCCTGGCATCTGGCGGTGCAGTTTCGGTGTGTTCTTTTTTTTTTACCCCCCTCTCCTACGCTCAGTTCACAATGGAATAAGCCGAATTAAATGTTCGGGTGCTGTTTTCTGGAAGAATAGAGCCTGCTCAAATTCTTATGGCCTGCAGTGACGGTTGCAATTTTTAATCCCTTTTATTCCTTTCTTTCAAAGGGGCTTGCTGCGTTCACATTTCTCCTGTTTTTTCCTCTCTCTCTCTCTCTCTCTCTCCCCCCCCTCCCTTCCCAGCTGTAGGAAGAGAGCGGTATTAAGGATTGGTGAGGATGTGGCGTAGCTTATGTTCCTCTTCTTCTTCTTTTTTTTTTAACCCGGGGCAACATCCCAGCTTGTTACTCTAGCTTTTTTTCCCCCTTTCCTGTCATTTAACATTCATCTCCACAGCAGAAAGTAAAAGAGCAAAATCTCAGCCAAAGCGTTGCGAAGGAAGAAGGAAGGGCAAAAAAAAAAAAAAAAATTAAAAAGGAACCACGCGACTTCAAAAGTCTCCCCTTGGGTGCTTTTGCCTTTCCTGGGGTTGCTGAGAGTTAATTGTGTGCCAAAGCTGTGGTTGTGGCCCCCACGAGCATGCTTTTAAAAGCTTTTCCTTTTTTTTTAAAAAAAAAGAAATATACAAAAAACGTCCTAATAAAGATGACTCTTCGCTCCATCCTCTTAAGTCGGGGGTTTCCAACCTTGGAGACTTTAAGACTAGTGGACTTCAGTGTACTAATCTTAAAGTCACCAAGGTTGGTCAACCCTGTTCGGATTTGTAGCATATTTGGTTGGCTGTGTAGTTTGAGCCTTGAGCCCAGCTGTCATTCTTCGGGAGCAATCAACAGGATTTGTAGCTGGCATATACACAGTCCAAAAACCATGTTTAAATCTAGGTTTATAAGCGCCGAGTACAGGGATAGCATTCACTTACTTTCCCTACTGGTTTGCAAATGTGAGTGTGTACCCTCTCTCTTGCTTTGCTCTCATGTGCCGTACATGCGCTCATCCTTCTGTGCATGTGCTTTGCTTAAAAAAGGTCCTAAATGGGATGCCATGCAGGCGGGCCACTACCCACTTACTGCTTTCGGGTGAACTGGTCCGAATCAGCAGAATTCCACCTCTGGTTGAGCATCACGTTTAAATCTAGGTTTATAAACACCTTAAGAATTCTTTATTGGCCAAGTGTGATTGGACACACAAGGGAATTTTGTCTTTGGTGCGTAAGCTGTAAGTGTCCACACACAAAAAAAATATATATTCATCAAGAATCATAAGCTACAATGTTTAGTGATAGTCATGGGATACTAAATAAGCAATCAATACAAATCGTACTAGGAAACGAAGGAAAACCATATAAATCGTAAAGATACAAGCAACAAGGTTATACTCATGAGAAAGGAGATAGGTACTAGGAAGGATGAGAAGAAGAATAGTAATATAGTCTTAGCAAATAGTTTTGGCAGTGTTGTGGGGATTAGTCGTTTAGCTGAGTGATGGCATGCAGAGAAAAGCTGTTCTTGTGTCTAGTTGTGTTCTGACTTGGGCTTCCCAAAAGCATGAAGCCCACTCCTTGTCCCAATAAAACCCCTTTTATTTAGTTTAAAGGGAATTCCTCTCCAGCAAGGCCCTGGTCAACAGTCTTTCAAGAGATTTCACAACTTCAAACCTTGATCAGGCTTGGAGAGCTGCCAGGCCGATATCTTCCAAACGCCAATTAGCAGCAATTACTTGGCAAGAAGTCAGGAACAGATCTTCATTCTAATGAATTGAACTCGTTGTCTCCTGCAAACTCCACTCCCCTTTTGCTCCTCTTTTATTCCCTATGGGAGGGGCCATTCACCGTCCACGCGGCTCCCCAGAGCCCAAGAAAACCAAAGGGGTGGGGTGAGGAGGGGGACCTTGCGGCTGCCCTACCGGTGATGCTCTTGAGAGCGTAGCCCTGCTGCAGGTCGGTGCTGAGCGTGGCTTCCTCCTGGGCCAGGAGACGGGCGATTTCCTGAAACGGAGAGATGTCCGGCCTTGAACAAAAGAGGCCCAGAAGAGCCAGGGCAGGGAGGAAGACCACGACTGCTCCCCCTGGGAGCTGGGGAAGCTGAGCATCAAAAAAAAGGCTCCTTTTAACCTGTTCTGGCCTAGGCTTTACCAAATCAGGAAGCAGACTCCTTGTTTTTATTAAGCTAATATGAAGTCCTCTCATTCATATCCAGGAAAGTCCTGGCAAACAGTCTTTCAAGGGTGAATTCACAACTGCAGACCTTGATCAAGCTTGGAGAGCTGCCAGGCCGATATCTTCTAAACTCCAAGCTGTAGCAGCAATTACTTGGCAAGAAGTCAAGAACAGATCTTCCCCCTAATGAATTCAACTCATTGTCTCCTGCAAACTCCACTCCCCTTTTGCTCCTCTTTATTCCCTATGGGAGGGGCCATTCACCGTCCACCTGTGCCTTTACTCCTAAGTCAACCCTTGTTCCTTAGCTGTTCCCTTCTCTGGCAGCTCTGCACATGCGCACATCGGGAACAGGCTCCAGCTGTTCTTCCGCCCCACAGTTATTAGCTGCCCCGACTCCGAAGGCAGCTAATAACTGTCAGACAGCCCTGACCCCATCTCTGCCTTTGATGCAGAGCACTTGTCAGAGCCTTCCCCAGACTCCAGGATTGGCCCATGTTCCTCTCCAACCTCCTCACTGTCTGAGTCTGCCACCAGCTCCGCTGGGGGGCCACAACAAGTTGTTCCGGTGTGCAATCTTAAGTTTATAAGCCTTCTGCTGCTCTTCTGGTTTTGAGCTCTTTCAAGAGCAGGGACTTGTAGCTTTGAAAGACAACTTCTCCAAAGAGTATGAAGAACCTGGGGGGGGGGGATTTTCAGGGGTGGTTAAACTCCCTCTTCTTGTTGCTCCCCCCACCCCAGGGTCATGCGGCCGACGTCTTCGAGGCCTACACTCAGCTTCTGACGGAGATGGTCCTGCGGCTGCCTTATCAGATCAAGAAGATCGCCGACACCAACTCCCGCATCCCGCCCCCCGTCTTCGATCATTCGTGGTTCTACTTCTTGTCCGAGGTTCGTCTCTTACATTGACCCACTCACAGGTGGGGCTCCAGAAGCTGTTAAATGCAGAGCCCCCTTGGCGGAGTCGGTATGCAGGTTTGATGTTCAGGCTCTCCTGCCCTAAAGCCACTTTGCTCTGCTTTAGGGGAGAGGGGGGTTTAAAGACTTAAGATGGGATGTACCATTTGGGTAGCTGGCAGGTGGGGAGTCATTAACCTAAGGTCCAGGGAAGAAAAAGCCTCCCTCCTTTCTCTCACGTCTCCATAAAAGCAGGTCTACGGCAACTCAACACAGCCAACTTGCCATGGGACAGCAAGAAAGGATGCCAAAGGAGGGACAAAATGAAACGTGAATGACAAAAATGAAAATATTTTAAAAATTATTTAAAACAATTAAATTGAATTGTTTTTTTTTAGTTAAAGTTTTTATTTTTTTAAACAAATATAAACAAACACAACACATAACATAAAAACATCTTCCATTCCATACAGTGTGTCGATTGGTTACAAGGTTTTTGTGCTTCCTTTCCATAGTCATCCCTTAAATTTTATATGAAGTCACATATTATCAATCAAGTATATTTGTATACGTTATTATTATATTATAATAGTTTCTTTAATATCGTATATCAGCTTACGTATTTCAGCACATTCCATTGCTCATATCATCAATCTAATATATATGTATACAATTATTATGATTATTAAACATTCATTGAATATAGCTATTAATGTATACTAAATCTAAAGTAAATTTATATTATGGCATTTCATTACATCATCCTGGACTCATCCAATGGTAATACATCTTTATATTCTATTCTATATAGATTTGTTTATCTTTTATAAGAAAAAAAGCTTTTCCACATCATCTCCATGGGCTTCACTTACAACTTATATAAAATTCCATATTGTCGATCTAGTATAAATGAATGCATTATTATCATTATTAATCATTTATTTAACTATAACTATTATTACTTTACCTTATACATAATACTCAAAATTTAACTACATTCAGCTTAGTTTTATTGTGACATTTCATTTCATCATCCTGTATCCTTCCAGTAGTAGTGCAGTCCAATATCTCTTGCCATTTGTAGAATCTGTGTTCTAAATATTTTCTTGATAAGTCTTATGTGAAATTCTCTTGGCAACTTGTTGTTCATTGCATATTTTATAAAGACTCGAGACCCTCCGTCTGTTCCTTTCATCAGCTGGGCTTTGGTTATCACTGGTGCTTCTGCCAAAAATACTATCATTGTTTCTGCCAAGTTTTCTCCCCTTTATTCATCTATGTTTTGAAGCATGAGATAGAGTTCCAGTTCGTCTACCTCTCCTTTTAGTGCTCCACACGTATCATTTCCCTCCTCTCTCGGTTTACTGTCAGCGTCAACAATTTTCAAAACACTTTGTTCATGTTTTACTGCGATTTTTTGAACTCTATCTTCAACTTTCATCATTGGTTCATCAATATTCTCAGCTCTTCCCTCCATTCCTTCTGTCCTTTGTTCTATAAATTCCAGATTTTTTTCTATTCTTTCTGTGCTTATTAGGATTTTTTGAATTCCAACATAATTCTTTGCAATGTTAATTCCTCTTCTTCTTCATGTTGCGCCATCTTTCCAAGTTGTAAACACTGCCACTAGGACATCCAAGACTTTTGATAGGTTTCATATAAATTCAGTGTTATTCCAAAAGAACACCTGTATAAACAAGACGTGTTTTCTCTCTGTCCCTTTCAATAAGCAAAGCCAATGGCCTTGAGATAACAGATGTAACCAAGCCTCCAGCCTCTAGATGGCAGTGTTACTTCTTTTTTCTCTACTTTTAGCTCCTTCTTTAAGCTCCGAATTTAGGAATACGAAAAAAAAAGTGTTTAAAAGTTCTAATCCGGCCGAGCATTTAGAGGAAAGAGATTCTTAGTCCACAAATACAAATAATGGAAAAAAATAGAAGAAGGAGAAAAAGGACCAGTCCAATTTAAAAGTAAGAGGCATTTGTAAAAATTCCATCCATAGAAAAGAAACGAAATTAAAGAAAAAAAAAGATAACACAATAGTTTTAATTCAAGCTAATCCGCCGCTTGTTCACTTCTATCTTCAATTTTAATTTTACTCTACTTCTTTTTGGGTGTTTTCTAATAATAAAATTTATCTCACCAATTTCGACACACTCTCTCTCCTGCACTGTTTCCGTTGCAGAGGGCTGTCCCAATGTTGAGCAGCTTCATTAGCTGTTTCTCTTGTAGCCAAAAAAAAAGCTGCTCCTGGATCGATCAGGGGCTTTGCGATGCCCCTGAGATCAGCAGGACGTACTCTTCTCTATCACCGTCTCTACCGGATGGTTTTGATCCAAAAAGGACCATCCAGCAACAGAGATTTCAACAGCAAACCTGGAGCTCCAAGATTGCATATTGTGTTGTGGCGACGTCAGCCCCAGAAGTCCAATTAAATTGAATTGTTGAATTGGCCAATGGTGAGTTGGCCATGGTAAGTTGACCACGGCAAGATGACCATGGCAAGTTGGCCACGGTAGAGTTAGTCGTGGTAGAATTGGCCATGGCAAGTTGGCTATAGTAGAGTTGGCCATGGTAGAGCTGGCCATAGTAGAGTTGCCTATGGCAAATTGGCCATGGTGCGTTGCCTTGGTGAGTTCTCCCATGGCGAGTTGGCCATGGTAGAGTTGGCCATGGTAAAATTGGCTGTGGAGAGTTGCCGATGGTGCCTTGACATGGTGAGTTGGCCATAGTAGAGTTGATCACGGCGAGTTGGCCATAGTAGAGTTGGCCATGGTGAGTTGTCTCATTCTGCCGTGAAGGCAGAACCTTTCCCCAGAAAGCCAGCTTTCGGAAAGCTCTGATGCCCTCTCTCCTTCCTTCCAGTACCTGATGATCCAACAGACCCCCTACGTGCGGCGTCAGGTGCGCAAGCTGCTCCTCTTCATCTGCGGCTCCAAGGAGAAGTACCGCCAGCTGCGGGACCTGCACACCCTCGATTCCCACGTCCGGGGGATCAAGAAGCTGCTGGAGGAGCAAGGCATTTTCCTCAGGGCCAGCGTGGTCACCGCCAGCTCCGGCTCCGCCCTGCAGTACGACACCCTCATCAGTTTGGTAAGCGGGGAAACAGTTTGCGTGTGGTGTGTGTGTGTGTGTGTGTGTGTGTGTGTGTGTACGTGCGCGCGCCTTCGGAGTTTGGCCGAAGCACCTTGAGAAGGAATTCTGCAACCTTCGGTCCATCCTCTTTGTGTGGATAAACCCCTCGGTTTGTTATAGGCTAACCTTTTTGTGCGCGCCCACACCCATAATGCAATGCGTACGTAACCTCCCCCACGTGTCCCGCCCCTGCCCCCCTTCATATGCGTGCACGACCCTCCCCTGTGCTCCCCCTCCCCCGTGCATGCACACGTGACCGCCCCACATCCTGTTTTGGGCCCAGTAGGCCTCTCTGCAGCCTCCTGGGCCTGCACACATACACACCGTGCTCCCCTCGGCCCCTCGATCCCGCACACTTGTCTCCTACATGCGCCCCCCCCAGCGCATGCACGACAGAGACATGAAAACCAGCTAGCTGGCGGGAGGCGCGCACGCATGTTGAGGTGGGCGACAGTTTGTCTTCCCGCAGAGAGGGGCTCTGTGGCATGTGTGCCATAGGTTCGCCATCATGGTTATAGGCCTTTGAGCCCCCAATCTCTCCCTTGCTTGGAGATTCTCTCCCGTTTCTCCTGCCATCTGCCCCATGGATGTGGAAGGCGGGGCCCAGCCTTTCCCAGGATGGTCCAGGTCTTGAGTTTGATGGGAAGAGGAGAGAGAGAGATTGTGAACTCTTCCAAAGGAGCTTGGGGAGTTTCTGGGCTGAAGAGAAGCGAGAGCTTCGGTAAAGATGCAGCCATGAGCTCAAACCTCCCGGTTGAGAGAACCGTGGCTCCCCAGAGTTCTGAGCCCACTTATGGCAGGCGTCGTAAGTCAGCAACATCTGGACTTGGCATAAAATAACACAGGGAAGCCCAGTTTTCATATCGGTATTAAAGTTCTCTGGGTGCCATTTGTTCAAACAAACATCTGGCCTTTACAGATGTTCCCCCAAAAACTTTTATCCTCCTCCTCCTTCCATCCTCCTCTTCCTTCCCTCCTCCGTCCCTCCTCCTGCATCCCCTCCTCCTCCATCCCTCCTCCTTCTCCCCTCCTCCTTCTCCTCCATCCCTCCTCCTCCTCCTCCATCCCTTGTACTGCACGCCCCTCCTCCTCCATCACTCCTCCTTCTCCTCCTCGCCCTTCTCCTCCATCCCCCCCACCACTTCTCCTCCTCCATCCCTCCTCCTCCTCCTCCTCTCTTGTGCCCCTTCCAGATGGAGCACCTGAAGGCCTGTGCCGAAATTGCCACCCAGCGCACGGTCAACTGGCAAAAATTCTGCATCAAAGACGATTGTAAGTCCCTTGGGGGTTTAAAAAGAACGGTGGCCCCGCTCCAGAGGATCCAACGGGGGCCCCGTACTCTTCTTTTGGCTGTTGGGTCGGGGGAGGTGGGGGGGCTGATGGGAAGCAGCCAGGAAGGGACAAAGATTCCTAGTTCCTGGCCAGTTGCACCAGAACTTCTGCTTGTAGAACCTAAGCTGCCCCCCACTCAGCACTTTTGCAGTGGGCTTGTCCCCGCCTGCCTCTGCTTGGCCATAACGTCTTGCAGAAATCGGATTTAAGGGGTGCTTGTTCATGAGTGTGGAAGAAAAACCAACCTTCCTCTTCTCTTCCTCCTCCTCCTCTTCTTCTTCCAGCCGTCCTCTATTTCCTCCTGCAAGTCAGCTTCCTGGTCGACGAGGGCGTCTCGCCCGTCCTCCTGCAGCTGCTCTCCTGCGCCCTCTGTGGCAGCAAGGTCGTCTCTGGGTCGGCTTCGGCGGGGTCTTCGGGCACTTCAGCCCCCGGAGGGTCAAGCTCAGGCCAGCCGTCCGGGCAAAGCAAATCCTCCACCAAGAAGAGCAAGAAGGAAGACAAGGAGAAGGAGCGAGAGGGTGAGGAGGCCGGGTGGCCTTTGGGCTGGCGGGCGCCACATTACCCGCGGTCCTCTGACGGTTGGCAGTGCCATCGCTGAGCCCTCTGAATTCTCTCCCAGGAGACGGCTCCTCGGGCAGCCAGGAAGACCAGCTCTGCACCGCTCTGGTGAACCAGCTGAACAAATTTGCCGACAAGGAGACTCTGATTCAGTTCCTGCGCTGCTTCCTGCTGGAGTCCAACTCGTCGTCGGTGCGTTGGCAGGCCCACTGTCTGACTCTGCACATCTACCGGTGAGTAGCCCATCCCTGGGCAAGCCGAGCTCCGCCCATCCAGGTCCCAGGAGCGTTCATTCCTCCCCCAGGGCTGAGAAGAGGAAAAAGCATCCAGAACGGGATGTTTGTATCTTTATTTTAAGACCCGTTGCTTTAAAAAAAAAAAAAACACCTGTAGAACATGGAGATCCAAGGACAAAGAGGTAGAATCCGATAAAACAGGAGTGTCCAAGCTTGGCCATTTTGAGATTTTGGGACTTCAACTCCCAGAATTCCCTAAAGGACAAAGAGGAATTGGTGTACTTCAGGACATGGGGGCGATTTTATGATTGGTTAGAAAAGGAATATGAATAAAGGATTACAGATCAAGCAACCCAGATGACACACAATTTAACTAAGGCAGGGGTGTCCAAACTTGGGAACTTTAAGACTTGTGGACTTCAACTCCCAGAATTCCCCAGCCAGGAATTCCTGGCACCAAGTGAGTGGATCTGTCCAGCAGTGGGACAGATTTTCATTTTGTTATCACCAGTTCGCGGGCCCGTATGCCCCTCTGTGCATGCAGTTTGCTCGCAAGGCCCTTCCACGCATGCGCCCGGCCTCAATAACGTGCCCAAATAGTGGCCCCCAATTGTTGGAAGTGCAAAAAAACAACAACAACACCAGGCACTTTTTATCGTACGTGGTGGGCATGCAATGAGGCCAAAAGATACTGGGAAATGATGCAATCATGGTCGGAAGAAATGCTGAGAGATCAGATTTTATCCAAACTGGATTTTTTTCTCCTAGAGATAATACCGGAGGGGTATAAGAAATATTTACTCTATCTAATTATACATGTATTAACTGCGGCGCATATAACGTATGCGCAGTATTGGGGAAAAAAGAAAACACACCATCAAAGTTAGACGTAAATAGGAGAATTTTGGCCTCCGCAGAAGCAGATAGGCTCACCCTCGAGCTAAAAAATAAAGGGGAATCGGAATATTATGAAGTTTGGAACAGGTTTTATGATTGGTATAAGACAGGGGTGTCCAAACTTGGGAACTTTAAGACTTGTGGACTTCAACTCCCAGAATTCCCCAGCCAGCATGGCTGGCTGGGGAATTCTGAGAATTGAAGTCCACAAGTCTTAAAGTTCCCAAGTTTGGACACCCCTGAACTAAGGGGAGGGGAAGGGAAAAAACAGAAACGTATTACTATACAACTGTGCAGTTAAAAGATGACATCTGTGGAACTATCATAATGAAAGTAAAATGTGGAAGAGGGAATTTATTTTTATGTACCGTATTTTTCAGAGTTACAAGATGCACTTTTTCCCTTCAAAAAGGAGGGTGAAAATCTGGGTGCGTCTTATATACAGCATTTTTGGCCTGCTGAAACCCTGCCCCCTTTGCAAAAATGGCCGTGGATAGCCTTTAGGACGCTTCTAGAATGCTCCTGGAAGCAAAAATGCCCCCCCGCCAGTTCCCCACCCCACCCTCCAGGAGCAATCTACAAGCCTCCTAAAGGCTATGCCTGCCCTTTTTTTTGACGGAAAAAAGGTCAATTTTTGCAAAAACGGGTCATTTTTGGGAGGCCTGCAGAGTGCAAAAACATTTTTTTTTAAATTTGCCTCTTCAAAATCTTGGTGCGTCTTATACTCCGGTGCGTCTTATACTCCGAAAAATACGATAAACATGGAACCTTGAGTTTGCTTGAATTCCACCCGGAAATCCACCAGAGTGAAGAAGAAAATAAGTAAACACAACAACGGAAGGAGGGAGGAGAGGGAAAGAAGAAAGGGAAAAGGAGAGGAAGTAAGGGGGGGGGTAGTGGGAGGAGAGAGTAAAATAGAGGAGGAGCGGGGGAGAGGGAGGGGAAGAAGAAAAGAGAAAGGAGAGGAGGAAAGAAGAAGGTAGAGAAGGGAGGTTGGGAGGATGGAAGAAGTAGAAGGGTTCTTGTAAAATAAGATGGATGTACGGGGGTGACAGGAAAGCGACGCCGATTATATTTTTAATTTTTGAAATGAGTTTTGATAAATGTTAAAGGATAACATATAAATGTCAATAGTACTTATGAGAATGTATATTGGTGAATGTATATATGAGAAAGAAAACAAAAACACTTTTTAAAATAACTCCCAGAATTCCCCAGCCAGCTTGGCCGCTTTAAGACTTGTGGACTTCCACTCCCAGAATTCCCCAGCCAGCAGAATTGAAGTCCACAAGTCTTAAAAGTGCCCAAGCTTGGCCTCCTTTGGCAATAAAGTCTAGTCGTTTAAATGAAGTCTAGTCATGAATCCAAAGAGCAGCTACTGAGTGTAGGCATTTCCCTTTAGGAACTCCAACAAGTCCCAGCAAGAGCTGCTACTGGACCTGATGTGGTCGATCTGGCCAGAGCTGCCGGCCTACGGGCGAAAGGCAGCCCAGTTTGTGGATCTCCTGGGCTACTTCTCTCTAAAAACCCAGCAGACGGAGAAAAAGGTAAGAGCTTGGAAAGGTGTCTTCTCCCCAGGGGTGAAATGCTACTGGTTCTCTGGAAACGCAGGTGGGTGGGTCCGTTTTGGCTCCCAGGAGGCTTCCCTGAAACCTGCTGGGCCAGAAATGGGAGGGTAGGGGGTACTGAGAAAGAGAGAGAAAGACAGAGAGAAAGAAAGAAGGAAGGAGGGAAGGAAGGAGGGGAGGAGGGAGGAAGGAAAGAAGGAGGGAAGAAAAAGAAAGAGAAAGAAAGAGAAAGGAAGGAAGGAAGGAAGAAGGAAGAAAGAAAGAAAGAAAGAAAGAGGGAGGAAGAAATAAAGAAAGAAAGGGAGGAAGAAAAGAAAGAGGGAGGGAGGAAGAAAGAAAGAAGGAAGAAAGAAAGAGGAGGAAGGAAGGAAGGAAGGAAGGAGAAAGAAGAAAGAAAGAAAGAAAAAGAAAGGGAGGGAGGGAAACAGGAGAGAAAGAAGGATTACAAACCCGGCAATAGATGCAGCTTCAGAGGATAATCCAGGGCTGGAAGAGACCTGGAGGTCATCTAGTCCAACCCTGCTCCAGCAGGACATGGTTACAGTGAGTTTCTGCCTTTTGATCCCTCACTTACATGACTACATAGTCACGTGACCCCACCAAGCCACGCCCACAGAACCAGTAGTAAAAACATGTAGATTTCACCACTGCTTCTCCCCCTGCTTATTCCCTCTCTCCCGCCCCCACCCCCCCGGACTTTCTGCAGGCGGGGCTGGGTGCTCCTGTGCGCGTTTTAAAGTGTTTAAAACAACTCGGGAGGTTTGCCATCCCAAGAGCCATCCTAAGAGGAGGGGGGCGTTTCACAGCCACCCTAAGGCTAGGTCAAAAGAGCTTCAGCTGGTGAGGTCAGAGCTCAGATGTCCATCTTGCTTGCCCTGTTTGTAGGGGAGGGTGACTCACCTTTCCCGGGTGCTAAAACCTGAGAAGAAAATGCTTCATTCCCCCTTCTTACTGGAACCCGACTTCTCCAAGGATGCAGGAAGCCACCTCAGGCCACTCAGGGACCCTTTCCTGTAGCTCACCTGAGTTTGCTTTATGGGAAACTCCTGGTTTCACAGGTGGGGTCCTTCTGATTTTGTCTCTGTTACAGTTCAAGGAATACTCCCAGAAGGCTGTGGAGATCCTCCGGATGCAGAACCACATCCTCACCAATCACCCCAACTCCAACATCTACAAGTGAGGGTTGCTTGGCGCGTTCAGAGCGGAGGGGAGCCGGGAAGGGACAGGCGAGGCGGTGGGGGTGGATGGGTGCTTCTTGTCTGGAGGTGAGAGGGGGGGCACTTGCCTGGCTACCCAAATTTACTCTGCAGTGCCTGGAAATTCATCCTCCTCTTTAAAGACCCCATAATCCCTCGCGGGGTGGAGCCTGAACGGAGCGGACTTTTTTCCTGGCCAGATGCCCTTCCTGTTGCCAGTGCGGAGTTTTGTTCAGCAGATATATTCTCATTGTGCTCAGAGAGAGAGAGAGAGAGATGAAAGAAAAAGAAGGAGATAGAAGACAGAAGAAGAAAAGAAAGAAGATGAAAAAGAAAGAAGGAAGAAGGAAGACCACAGAGGATAGATTAGATAGATAGATAGATAGATAGATAGATAGATAGATAGATAGATAGATGATAGATAGATAGATAGATAGATAGATAGATGATAGATGATAGATAGATGATAGATAGATGATACATAGATAGATAATAGATAGATAGATGATAGATATAGATAGATAGATGAAAGAAAAAGAAGGAAGACAGAAGAAAGATAGAAGAAGAAAAGAAAAAAGATGAAAAAGAAAGTAGAAAGTTGAAGGAAGAAAGAAGACAGATAGATACAGATAGACAGATGATAGAGAGAGAGAGAGAGATGAAAGAAAAAGAAGGAGATAGAAGACAAGAAGAAAAGAAAGAAGATGAAAAAGAAAGAAGGAAGAAGGAAGAAGGAAGAAGACAGATAGGATAGATTAGATGATAGATAGATAGATAGATAGATAGATAGATAGATAGATAGATAGATAGATAGATAGATGATAGATAGATAGATAGATAGATGATAGATAGATAGATGATAGATAGATAGATAGATAGATGATAGATAGATAGATAGATAGATAGATAGATAGATGGATAGATGATAGATAGATGATAGATATAGATGGATAGATGAAAGAAAAAGAAGGAAGATAGTAGAAAGATAGAAGAAGAAAAGAAAAAAAGATGAAAAAGAAAGAAGGAAGAAGGAAGAAGACAGATAGGATAGGATAGGTAGATGATAGATAGATAGATAGATAGATAGATAGATAGATAGATAGATAGATAGATAGAAAATAGATAGATAGATAGATAGATAGATGATAGATAGATAGATAGATAGATAGATAGATAGATGATAGATAGATAGATAGATAGATGATAGATAGATAGTAGATAGATAGATAGATAGATAGATAGATAGATAGATAGATAGATAGATAGATAGATAGATAGATGATAGATATAGATAGATGAAAGAAAAAGAAGGAAGATAGAAGAAAGATACAAGAAAAGAAAAAAAGATGAAAAAGTAGAAAGTAGAAGGAAGGAAGAAGACAGATACAGATAGACAGAAGATGATAGATAGATAGATAGATAGATAGATAGATAGATAGATAGATAGATAGATAGATAGATAGATGATAGATGATAGATAGATAGATAGATGATAGATAGATAGATAGATAGATACTGTAGATAGATAGATAGATAGATACTGTAGATAGAATTATGATAGATAGATAGATGATAGATAGATAGATAGATAGATAGATAGATAGATAGATAGATAGATAGATAGATGATAGATAGATAGATAGATGATAGATAGATAGATAGATAGATAGATAGATAGATAGATAGATGATAGATATAGATAGATGAAAGAAAAAGAAGGAAGATAGAAGAAAGATACAAGAAAAGAAAAAAAGATGAAAAAGTAGAAAGTAGAAGGAAGGAAGAAGACAGATACAGATAGACAGAAGATGATAGATAGATAGATAGATAGATAGATAGATAGATAGATAGATAGATAGATAGATAGATAGATAGATAGATAGATAGATAGATAGATGATAGATGATAGATAGATAGATAGATGATAGATAGATAGATAGATAGATACTGTAGATAGATGATAGATAGATAGATAGATAGATAGATAGATAGATAGATAGATAGATAGATACTGTAGATAGAATTATGATAGATAGATAGATGATAGATAGATGATAGATAGATAGATAGATAGATAGATAGATAGATAGATAGATAGATGATAGATAGATAGATAGATAGATGATAGATGATAGATAGATAGATAGATAGATAGATAGATAGATAGATAGATAGATAGATAGATAGATAGATAGATAGATAGATAGATGAGAGAGAGATTTGCCTCTACCTAGGATCGAACTCACAGCCTCCTGATTGTGAGACGGGAGCTCCACCTCTAGGCACTGTACCACTCAGTTTGCAGCTTCCCAGAAATGGTTCCAAATTGATTCCAAGCAGCCTTTTTTTAGTGTGTGAGCGAAAGGAGACCTCGTGGGGTGCCAACTATATTTCATGCAGTTAAATGGCGAGGGAATGAAATTCAGGTTTTTTTGCGCTGGTCCTGCTTGAGAATTAGGCCTGCCCCATAGAAGGTAAAAGCTGCAGCCAACTGGGACTTTGGCCTGAGCAGAAGAAATCAATTGTTCTGACCGAGGCTTCCCCAGCAGCACGAAGCCGAGTCCTCGTCCCGATAAACCCCCTTTTATTTAATTGACAGTGAATTCCTCTCCAGCAAAGTCTTTCCTCTCCCAGCGTCTTTCAAGATAGCTCACAATTACCGTCCTTTGTCAGGCCGATATCTTTCAGAGGCCCAGTGGTAGGTTCCGGATCCCGTTCCAACTGGTATGGTTGGAACGGGCCCGGCGTCACCCACATGGACGTACCTGCCAGCGACGCTTCCGCAGGCCTCCGTGACGCTCCAGATGCTTGGCGGAGCGTCGCGCAGGTGCTGTACCCGCCATGCGCGGAAGCGCCAAAGGCTTTAAAGGACAGGCAAGGAGCTCAGGTGGGCCCTCCAGAACACCCTACCGGAACCCGGTGTTCCGGGCAGGCTCCGGTATGCCCGTACCGGGGCGTACCGCCTGCAACCCACCACTACAGACGCCGCAATACTTGTCAAGAATGCAGGAATGAACTAATAGTCTCCTGCAAACTCCACTCCCCTTTCGCTCCTCTTTTGTTTCCTCTGGGAGGGGCCATTCACCATCCACCTATGGCCTTACTCCCAAGTCGACCCTTGTTCCTTAGCTGTTCCCTTCATTTGGCAACTCACACTGGGAACAGGCTCCCGCTGTTCTTCTGCCTCACTGATGTCTGACTTTGAAGGCAGCTGATAACTGGCATACGGCTCTGGCCCTATCTCTGCCTCCAACACAGAGCCCTCATCCGAGCCTTCCCCAGACTCCAGGACTGACCCAGGTTCCTCCCCAACCTCCTCGTTGTCCGAATCTACTACCAGCTCCACTAGCCGCTGGTGAGCCACAAATCAACTGCCTTCCTCTTCCCCTCATTCCAGCACCCTCTCCGGCCTGGTGGAGTTTGACGGCTACTATTTAGAGAGTGACCCCTGTCTCGTTTGCAACAACCCTGAAGTGCCTTTCTGCGTAAGTGTCGTCCACCCACCACCACCCACCCCGGGCTTTCCATCCCTGCCAGCCTTCGGCTTCTTCCAGCCCATCTCTCTCTCTCTCTCTCTTTTCTCCCAGTACATCAAGCTGTCCTCCATCAAGGTGGACACCCGTTACACCACCACCCAGCAAGTGGTCAAGCTCATCGGCAGCCACACCATCAGCAAAGTGACGGTCAAGATCGGAGACCTGAAGCGCACCAAGATGGTCCGGACCATCAACCTCTACTACAACAACCGGACCGTGCAGGCCATCGTGGAGCTGAAGAACAAGTAAGGATGATAGGCGGAATCGCAAGAAGCGGCTACGAATCTCTTGACCGGAGTGCAGTTTTAGCTCTCCTTAATCTTTAAACGTTTTTTTTTCCCCCAGTTCTTGTTTGGAACGTTTTGTCTGTACACCACCATGAGGGAAATGGGGTTTTTTTAAAAGAGAGAGAGAGATGGATACGGATACAGATTATAGATGGATAATAGATAGATTAATAGATATGGATGGTTAGAGAGATAGAGAGAGATAAACATAATAGATAGAAATATAGATAATAGATGCTGGATAGTTATAGATAGATAGAAATAGATGATGATATAGAAAGATAGATATGATAGATAGATAAGTTGATAGAAAAAAACATAGTAGATAAATAATAGATGAGATAAAAATATAGAGAGATGATTGATTGATTGATTGATTGATTGATTGGTAGTTAGATGGGTAGAGAGAGAGAGAGAGAGAGAGATAGATAGATAGATAGATAGATAGATAGATAGATAGATAGATAGATGATAAGATAATAGAAATAGAAATAAATAAACATAATAGATAATAGATGTAGTTGTAGATAGATATAGATGATGATATAGAAAGATAGATAGACAAATAAGATAATAGAAATAAACATGATAGATAAATAATAGATGAGATAGAAATATAGATAGATGATTGATTGGTAGATAGATAGATGATAAGATAATAGAAATAGAAATAAATAAAAATAATAGATAATAGATGATGTAGTTGTGTATATATATATATATATATATATATATATATATATATATATATATATATATATATATATATATATATATATATATATATATATATATATATATATATATATATGATATAGAAAGATAGATAAGATAATAGAAATAAACATATAGATAAATAATAGATGAGATAGAAATATAGATAGATGGTAGGTAGGTAGGTAGGTAGGTAGGTAGGTAGATAGATAGATAGATAGATAGATAGATAGATAGATAGATGATAGATAGATAGATAGATAGATAGATAGATAGATAGATAGATAGATGATAGATAGATAAAGATGATAAGATAATAGAAATAGAAATAAATAAACAATAGATAATAGATGATGTAGTTGTAGGTAGATAGAAATAGATGATGATATAGAAAGATAGATAGACAGATAAGATAATAGAAATAAACATGATAGATAAATAATAGATGAGATAGAAATATAGATAGATGATGGGTAGGTAAGTAGATAGATGATAAGAATAGAAATAGAAATAAATAAACATAATAGATGATGGATAGTTGTCGATAGAATTAGATGTGATAGAAATATAGATAGATGATAGATAGATAGATAGATAGATAGATAGATAGATAGATAGATAGATAGATAGATGATAGATAGATAAATAGAAATAGAAAAACATAATTGATAGAAATATAGATAGATGATGGATAGATAGAAATAGATGATGAGATAGAAATAGATGACAGATGATAAGATAACATAAGATAATAGAAATAAATAAACATAATAGATAGAAATATAGCTAGATAATGATAGATAGTTATAGATAAAAAATGATGAGATAGAGATAGATGATAGAGAGGTAGAGATAGAAATAGATAAACAATAGGTAGAAATATAGATAGAAATAGATGATAAGATATAGATGATAGATGGATGGAGAGAGAGGGAGACTGATAGACATAGACGATAGACAGACAGACATGCTCCTCAGCCACAAGCTGCAGGGTTTCTCTAGGATGTTTCTCTTCTGGCTTTGGCAAAGCTCCTTTGCCCACGAGAAGAACTCGACTTCATTTTCAGTCTCCTCCCCATGGAGCCTTGATGGCTCTATTCATTCACTGCTGCTGGGGCTGGGGGGTGGGTGGGAATGTCTTCATTCTCCATCTCTCTCGACTCATCTCATTTTAAGGGATTATTTTCAGCGTGAGGGGTAACAGGAATGCTTAGTTTTCCCTAAGCATGCAGTGCAGCAGAAACAGCAGAAATGGACTTCTGTGCCTGGTTCTCAACGTTGGCCTCCCCACCCCCCACCCCCTCCCCTTCCTGCCATCTTTAGGCCAGCCCGCTGGCACAAAGCCAAGAAGGTCCAGCTGACCCCCGGCCAGACAGAGGTGAAGATCGACCTTCCGCTGCCCATCGTGGCCTCCAACCTGATGATCGAGTTCGCCGACTTCTACGAGAACTACCAGGCCTCCACGGAAACCTTGCAGTGCCCCCGATGCAGCGCCTCGGTCCCCGCCAACCCCGGCGTCTGCGGAAACTGCGGGGAGAACGTCTACCAGTGCCACAAGTGCCGGTGAGTGAGCTTAGATCCCCCACCCCACCCGGGGAGCGCCAGGATGGAGGAAGGGGCGGCTTTGAGTGAAACATACACCCCCCCCCCTCAGCTTGGGGTTCTCCTGGCTCTTTAGCTGGAATCCCCCCCCCCCTCGGTCCTAGAAGGAGATTTGGGTTAGAGGGAATCTCTTTGGGGAGTGGGAGAGGGGAGCGATGATGAGATTTCAATGGCAGGACCCCCTCTGTGTTGACTCCCAGGTCGATCAACTATGACGAGAAGGACCCCTTTCTCTGCAACGCCTGCGGCTTCTGCAAATACGCCCGCTTCGATTTCATGCTGTTCGCCAAACCATGCTGCGCTGTGGATCCCATCGAGAATGAAGAGGACCGGAAGAAGGTCAGGAGGAGGAAGAGGAGAAGGAGGCCTGCCTTTGGGGGGTGGGGGAGAGTGGGGAGATTTTTTTTCCCAAAGAATTTTTTTACTTTTTCATTCTCTTACATACCATTTTAAGTATACATTCACATAATTGTTCTTCTTCTGTACATTTATCATTCTAATACATTTATTATTCCATTTAATAGATTATAATGTACAGTTTGGGTTGCTTTATTTTCCATCCCTTCCTCCTTTCGTACCACCTCTTTGTTTTCCCTTTCTTTTCTCCTCAACTGAAGACTTAAAAGACCCGTAAGGAGCTCAGACGGGCAGTTGGGCCCTCCGGAGCACCGGAACATTATCCGGTGCTACGGACAGGCTCCGGTACGCCCGTATCAGAGTGTACCGCCTGCAACCCACCACAGCCCCATTCACTGCCTGGTAACAGACCCCTGCTTGATCCCCAAGTTTATTACCCAGAGACTTGCTTTGTATGGAGGTTGAGGCAGTGATGGATACATGGGGGGCAAAGGGCAGGGGGAGAGGAGGAGGAGAAGAAGATGGAGGAGGGGAAGGAAAAGGAATAACCTTCCCATATGAATAAATTGAAAGTTATATGAATAACTTGAAAGGAGAGGAATAACAGCTGTGGTGGCCTAAAGGTGGAGCTCTCGCCTCACAATCAGGAGGTTGTGAGTTCGATCCTAAGTAGAGGCAGATCTAGGGTGTCTTGCTTGGGCAGGGGGTTGGACTAAATGACCTGCAAGATCCCTTCCAACTCCAAGGTGGAGGAGTGGAAGAAGAAGAGAAGAGGAAGAAGGATAAGGGAAGGGAAATGAGGGGGAGAGGGAGGGAAAGAAAAAAAGAGGAAGAAGGTAGAGGAGGAGAGAAAGGAAGGGAAAGGAGGAGGAGAAAAAGGAGAAATGGAAGAAGATGGAAGAGGAAAAGCAGGAAAAGAGGAAGGAAGGAGAAAAGGGAAGAAGGAAGGGGAAGGAAAAGGAGAAGAAGGTGGAGGAGGAAGAGGAGGAAAAGAGGAAGGAGAAGGAGAAAAAGGAAGAAGGAAGGGGAAGGAAAAGGAGGAGAAAAAGAAGAAGGAGAAGGTGGAGGAGAAGAGGAAGAAGGTGGAGGAAGAGGAAAAGGAAAAGCAGGAATTTTGCTGTCCCCAAAACCTGGGTACCCCAGGGTTGTTCAGTTAACCCAACGCCTAATCGGGGTGCTGTGGTGTTTTCTCCTGCCAGGCCGTGACCAACATCAACACCCTCCTGGACAAGGCCGACCGGGTCTACCACCAGCTGATGGGCCACCGACCCCAATTGGAGAACCTGCTCTGCAAAGTGAACGAGGCAGCGCCTGAAAAGCCACAGGTAGCGAGAGAGGGAGAAGGCTGCCTTTGGGTGGACTCTGGGCAAGGCACAGCCTGACTTCTTCTTCCCCCTCCTTTCTGTGCCAGGATGACTCCGGGGGCAGCGGAGGCCTCAGCTCTACCTCAGCCAGCGTGAACAGGTACATCCTGCAGCTGGCACAAGAGTACTGCGGCGACTGCAAGAACTCCTTCGACGAGCTGTCCAAGATCATCCAGGTAATCTGGGCCACTCCCAAGATCATCCAGGGTAATCCCTTCCGTAGTCTGGCCCGCTCCGACCAGACTGGGACAGTGACTGCCAGAATTCCCCTCGAACTGGCCTCGCCCACCCCAGGCCACCCCTTTCAGCAGGTTGGCTCTTGAGGTCAGAAACAGCTGATGGATTCAGGCCAGGCTTCGTCTGCTAGCCCAGAGTTCCCCAATCTTCCCAGCTGTGCAGTCAGGTGGGGGGGGGGGTTTTCCACACAAGTGGTGGGCAAGTGTGCGCGTGTGGGTGTGCAGCTCCATTTGTGCAAGCCGTGGGAAAACATGGCCTCTGCTCGTGCAAATGGAGTATAAATGTGCACTCCCCTGCTGCTTTTGGTGGCTTGGTTCTGAACAGCTCATGATCCAGTAGTGGGCTGCAGCCCAAGGTTTGGGGACCCCAGAGGTGATATTCAGCAGGTTCTGACCAGTCCTGGAGAACCGGTAGTGGAAACTTTAAGTAGTTTGGAGAACCAGCAAATACCATCTCTGGCTGGCCCCGCCCCCATCTACTCTCTGCCTCCCGAGTCCCAGCTGATCAGGAGGAAATGGAGATTTTGCAGTATCCTTCCCCTGGAGTGGGGAGGGAATGGGGATTTTGCAATATCCTTTCCCTGGAGTGGGGAGAAAATGGAGATTTTGCAGTATCCTTCCCCCTGGAGTGGGGAGGAAATGGAGATTTTGCAGTATCCTTCCCCTGGAGTGGGGAGGGAATGGGGATTTTGCAGTATCCTTCTCCTGGAGTGGGGAGGAAATGGAGATTTTGCAGTATCCTTCCCCCTGGAGTGGGGAGGAAATGGAGATTTTGCAGTATCCTTCCCCTGGAGTGGGGAGGAAATGGAGATTTTGCAGCATCCTTCCCCTGGAGTGGGGAGGGAATGGGGATTTTGCAGTATCCTTCCCCTGGAGTGGGGAGGGAATGGAGATTTTGCAGCATCCTTCCCCTGGAGTGGGGAGGGAATGGGGATTTTGCAGTATCCTTCCCCTGGAGTGGGGAGGGAATGGAGATTTTGCAGCATCCTTCCCCTGGAGTGAGGTGGAAATGGGGATTTTACAGTATCCTCTCTGGAGTGGGGAGGGAATGGAGATTTTGCAGTATCCTTCCCCTGGAGTGAAGAGGGAATGGGGATTTTGCAGTATCCTTCCCCTGGAGTGAGGAGGGAATGGGGATTTTGCAGTATCCTTCTCCTGGAGTGGGGAGGAAATGGAGATTTTGCAGTATCCTTTCCCTGGAGTGGGGAGGGAATGGAGATTTTGCAGTATCCTTCCCCTGGAGTGAGGAGGGAATGGGGATTTTGCAGTATCCTTCTCCTGGAGTGGGGAGGAAATGGAGATTTTGCAGTATCCTTTCCCTGGAGTGGGGAGGGAATGGAGATTTTGCAGTATCCTTCCCCAGGAGTGGGGAGGGAATGGGGATTTTGCAGTATCCTTCTCCTGGAGTGGGGAGGAAATGGAGATTTTGCAGTATCCTTCCCCTGGAGTGAGGAGGGAATGGGGATTTTGCAGTATCCTTCTCCTGGAGTGGGGAGGAAATGGAGATTTTGCAGTATCCTTTCCCTGGAGTGTGGATTTTACAGCATCCTTCCCCTGGAGTGGGGTGGAAATGGAGATTTTACAGTATCCTTCCCCTGCCACGCCCACCAAGCTATGCCACACCCACCAAGCCATGCCCACAGAACCGGTAGTAAAAAATTTTGAATCCCACCACTGGGAGATCCCTATGTTAGTCGGGCTTAGGCTGCTCTGATGGAAGTTCAGCTCCTTGATCACCTGAGGCCCTACTCAGGTTATGCCTCCCTCATGGCTCAGCCCCCTCTCTTCTCTATCATTTCCCCAGAAAGTGTTTGCCTCCCGAAAGGAGCTTCTGGAGTACGACCTCCAGCAGAGAGAGGCCGCCAGCAAGTCCTCCCGCTCGGCTGTCCAGCCCACCTTCACCGCCAGCCAGTACCGCGCCCTCTCGGTCTTGGGTTGCGGCCACACCTCCTCCACCAAATGCTACGGCTGCGCCTCGGCCGTCACCGAGCACTGCATCACGCTGCTCCGCGCCTTGGCTACCAACGCCGCCATCCGCCACATCCTGGTCTCCCAGGGCCTCATTCGTGAGCTCTTCGACTACAACCTGCGCCGAGGGGCCGCCAGCATGAGGGAGGACGTCCGCCAGCTCATGTGCCTCCTCACCAGGTGGGCCTCGGCTAGCTGCCTCCCCTTCCCTCCTTCCTTTTTGCCCTTTTCCAAGAACGGGTAAGAGTGAAACCCAGGTAGCCTCTTGCATTGGATTGGCTTTGCCTATGGAGAACCTTGGGCCCTTGAACCCGCTCAGTACTGAAGATCAGTGTCAGACCTGCCCCCGTCCGATCCCTTAGGAAAGAAAGACCCTCGACTCCATTTAGTTGAAGTGACAGGTTCTTTTACTAAAAGATGTTGGCTACCGTAAAGTCAGGCTAGAACTAAATTTCCCGCACAAAAAAGCTAGAAAGTTTTTCCGTCATCTGAGCCCTCCTCTCATGACCAGTTCATCTTCAGCCAATGATGAAGTGCATAGGTGTTTTGAGAAATGCTGAGATGTCCGGGGTAGCCCACCTTCCAGTCTCAGGATGTGTGGCCTTGAGCGCTGGCCCAAACTAGTTCCATCTTTATCTGGTCTTCGTCAAGCTGTCATCCTCCCTCCCTATTTCCCATCACCTCCACATACGTGTTTATTTCCCCATTCGTTCTCCCCGTGCCCCCTGCCCCAGAGCCTTTGATGGCAGGATGCCAGCGAGGCGCCAAGCTGAAGATGGCAGATCTGACAATGAATTAAAGCTGATTTGAATTCAGGGAAACATACTTAGAACACAGAACAATAAAGTTGGAAGGGTTCTTGGAGGTCTTCTAGTCCAACCTTCTGTATGTCTGCTCAATCTCTTTGAGAACCGCCATTGATGGAGCATCCACAACTTCTGGAAGCAAGCTGTCCCACTGATTAATTGTTCTGTCAGGAAATTTCTCCCTTTTTTTTTAGAGAGAGATCTCTCTTTGATAAGTTTCCATCCGTGACTTCCATCCTTTTTCTCCACCTCTCCATCCATCTACCTTCCCCCTGTACTTCTTGACCAGCCTGTCAAGTGCGAGGCAATTCAGGAGATGCAGGCAGTTCAAGTGATGACTATAAGGATTTTATTGCGAGCTTAATCTCTCTGTAAGAATCTGGCCAACTAACAGTCAAGGGAAATGAGTGGGAGATAAGACAGGTGTCAGCGTTCCAAATATCATGCAGAATTAAATCAGAGTCCAAGGCAAAGCTATCCTTAAAGTTCCAATTTAATAAGACAGACATGTTGGCATCATACTGTGGAATCCCAAATCAGAATAACTTCCTGGGATTCCACCCAGTTGAAAGTTCATGATATTATCCCCACACCCATAAATCCATCATATGGTCCAATCTTCTTCTTCCACCTTGGCATCTCCACCCCGCTGGTTCCGGTCAGGTGCAGAGGTGCGGAGACAAAAGATGACCTTGGGCTTCTAGAAAAGAATGACAACAACACATTCCACAAATCTACTCCTTTCTATTCCCCCCTCCCAATTACTACACTAATGAAACAGCATAATGAATAATAGAGAGTGTGGCAGGCCAAAGATCCAAAAAAAGGAATATAACTGTAGGCCTGACAACAGGCATTCAAGCCTGGGCTGGACTTGGGGCCGTCCACCTGTTTCTTGGCAGCTAACACAACTGGCTAGTCAGCTTTCAAATCGTGTTCTCTCAGGAAGGACGTCCAGGGGGTTGGTGTTATTACGTGAGCCGGATATAAGAAAAGAGAGAGGGAGAGAGGGAGGGAGGGAGGGAGAGAGGGGAGGTGAGGGGGAGAGAGAGAGGGAGGAGAGAGAGATGGGGGAGAAAGAGAGGGGAGAGAGAGAGAGAAAGATGATATAGAAGTAGGTAGATGATAGATAGATGATAGATAGCTAGATAGCTAGGTTATAGATAGGTAGGTAGGTAGATGGGTAAATGATAAATAAATAGAGATAGATGATATATACATAGATGATATATATATATAGACAAATGATAGCTAGCTAACTAGCTAGATGAGAGAGGGAGAGGGATGATATATAGGTAGATAGATGATAGATAGCTAGATGAGAGAGGGAGAGGGATGATATATAGGTAGATAGATGATAGATAGCTAGATGAGAGAGGGAGAGGGATGATATATAGGTAGATAGATGATAGATAGCTAGATGAGAGAGGGAGAGGGATGATATATAGGTAGATAGATGATAGATAGCTAGATGAGAGAGGGAGAGGGATGATATATAGGTAGATAGATGATAGATAGCTAGATGAGAGAGGGAGAGGGATGATATATAGGTAGATAGATGATAGATAGCTAGATGAGAGAGGGAGAGGGATGATATATAGGTAGATAGATGATAGATAGCTAGATGAGAGAGGGAGAGGGATGATATATAGGTAGATAGATGATAGATAGCTAGATGAGAGAGGGAGAGGGATGATATATAGGTAGATAGATGATAGATAGCTAGATGAGAGAGGGAGAGGGATGATATATAGGTAGATGATAGATAGCTAGATGAGAGAGGGAGAGGGATGATATATAGGTAGATAGATGATAGATAGCTAGATGAGAGAGGGAGAGGGATGATATATAGGTAGATAGATGATAGATAGCTAGATGAGAGAGGGAGAGGGATGATATATAGGTAGATGATAGATAGCTAGATGAGAGAGAGGGAGAGGGATGATATATAGGTAGATAGATGATAGATAGCTAGATGAGAGAGGGAGAGGGATGATATATAGGTAGATAGATGATAGATAGCTAGATGAGAGAGGGAGAGGGATGATATATAGGTAGATAGATGATAGCTAGATGAGAGAGGGAGAGGGATGATATATAGGTAGATAGATGATAGATAGCTAGATGAGAGAGAGGGAGAGGGATGATATATAGGTAGATAGATGATAGATAGCTAGATGAGAGAGGGAGAGGGATGATATATAGGTAGATAGATGATAGATAGCTAGATGAGAGAGGGAGAGGGATGATATATAGGTAGATAGATGATAGATAGCTAGATGAGAGAGGGAGAGGGATGATATATAGGTAGATAGATGATAGATAGCTAGATGAGAGGGAGAGGGATGATATATAGGTAGATAGATGATAGATAGCTAGATGAGAGAGGGAGAGGGATGATATATAGGTAGATAGATGATAGATAGCTAGATGAGAGAGAGGGAGAGGGATGATATATAGGTAGATAGATGATAGATAGCTAGATGAGAGAGGGAGAGGGATGATATATAGGTAGATAGATGATAGATAGCTAGATGAGAGAGGGAGAGGGATGATATATAGGTAGATAGATGATAGATAGCTAGATGAGAGAGGGAGAGGGATGATATATAGGTAGATAGATGATAGATAGCTAGATGAGAGAGGGAGAGGGATGATATATAGGTAGATAGATGATAGATAGCTAGATGAGAGTGGGAGAGGGATGATATATAGGTAGATAGATGATAGATAGCTAGATGAGAGAGGGAGAGGGGTGATATATAGGTAGATAGATGATAGATAGCTAGATGAGAGAGGGAGAGGGATGATATATAGGTAGATAGATGATAGATAGCTAGATGAGAGAGGGAGAGGGATGATATATAGGTAGATAGATGATAGATAGCTAGATGAGAGAGGGAGAGGGATGATATATAGGTAGATAGATGATAGATAGCTAGATGAGAGAGGGAGAGGGATGATATATAGGTAGATAGATGATAGATAGCTAGATGAGAGAGGGAGAGGGATGATATATAGGTAGATAGATGATAGATAGCTAGATGAGAGAGAGGGAGAGGGATGATATATAGGTAGATAGATGATAGATAGCTAGATGAGAGAGGGAGAGGGATGATATATAGGTAGATAGATGATAGATAGCTAGATGAGAGAGAGGGAGAGAGAGAGTGTGTGTGTGTGTTGGAGCCCCTGTGACACTTTGTTTTATCCTCCGTCTCCAACCAGGGACAACCCAGAAGCCACCCAGCAGATGAACGACCTCATCATCAGCAAAGTGTCAGCAGCGCTGAAGGGCCACTGGGCCAATCCTGACCTGGTGAGCCGCATTGTTCCACCTTTTCTTCTCCCTCCCTCCCTCCCTCCCTCCCTCCCTCATGGTGGCCCCTTGGGCTGGGGCTCTTCAGTAAAATGAGCTTCCAGCCTCGGCACCAGAGTTAGTATTCTACTGGTTTGGACCATAATGGAAATCGCGGGTGGACCCGCCCATCTGCTCCGGCTCTATGGCATCCCATTTAGGCCCTTTTTTCCGAAAGCGAATGCGGGGAAGTCTCAGCGCATGCGCGGGGGTGGCACATGTGAGCGGTGAGAGACAGAGAGTGTACACGCTCACATTCTCAAACCAGAAGGGAAGGGAAGGGAATACCATCCCTGCTCGGCACCCCGAGACTGCCCTTCCCCTTTCCTGCCAAAGGGATGAACCAGCCTCGAGGTCTTCCCGGCTCCATCAACAACCTGGAAAACCTAGATCAGTGATGGCGAATCTTTTTTGGCTCGCGTGCCAAAAGCGGGGGGAGCACAGGGGGGGCGTGCGTGGGCGTGCCACACCCATAATGCAGTGTGCGACCCCAGCGTGCATGACCAGCACTCCCCCCCATTTTTTGCATGCTTTTTTTTGCCCTCCCCAGGCTCCAGAGGTTTTATAGGAGCCTGGGGAAAGTGAAAACAGTCTGCCCCGCCCTCCCAAACGCTTCAGGAGCGCATAAAACAGACTTCTGGTTTGTCCGTAGGGGCGTTTTTAGTCCTTCGGAGCCTTCAGAGACTCAGGAGGCTCTCCTGAAGGCTCCGGAGGGCTAAAAACGGCCCTACGAGCAAACGGGAAGGCTGTTCCCAAATGTGTGGTTTGCCCGTAGGGCCAGTTTTTTTCGGCTCCGGAGGCCTCAGGGAATTTCCTGAAGTCTCTGGGGGGCGTGGGAGGCTGTTTTCGCTCTCCCCAGGTTCCAATAAAGCCTCTGGAGCCTGGGGAGGGTGAAAAATGGCCTCCAAAAATGGCTGATATGTGCGCTTGCGTGCCCTGACAAATGGCTCCATGTGCCACCTGTGGCATGCGTGCCATAGGTTTGCCATCCCGAACCTAGATGCAACACCCCTTACTCTGTCCTTCTTCTTCCCCATCATAGGCCAGCAGCCTTCAGTACGAGATGCTGCTGCTGACGGACTCCATCTCCAAGGAGGACAGTTGCTGGGAATTTCGCCTGCGTTGCGGTGAGCCCCGGGGCACGGACAACCAGTTACGGCGGGCAGGAGGATGGAAAAGAGAGCGGGAAGGCCCAGAGGATCTGCTCCCCCCCCTCTCCCCCCAGAAGGAGAGAGGCGCCATCCTCACTGGGACAGAAGCCAGCAAGGGAGGGGGGGAGAAATGTCGTTTCTGGAGTTTCTTTTTTTTTTGTAAAGAATTTTATTGGTTTTAAAACATTTATGGGTAAAAGGTAAAAAGGGACAGAGAAAATTTTGGTGGCTCCCATGTTAGTAGTAGAAATCCCCCCAAATCTCACACTTCTACAATTTTAAAAATAACATATAAAAGATAAGCATAAACAGAATTCTTACTTTATGTCAACCATGTGTTCAATCCTCTCTTTCTTCGTCACTTTTTAGTATATCAACAATTACAATAATATTTCAAATACATTTATTTTTGTGACCTGAGTCTTTTCGATATTGCCCCCTCCTCCCTGTCCCCAGGCGGAGCCATAGCCTCCCCCCTTCCCCATGTCTTGTACATTGCTGCCTTTTTCTCCACCTCCGCTATTTTCGTCCTCTGGGAGAGAAAAATATTTTTTAATAAAGGCTTCGGCCTCATCCACTGTCTTAATTCGAATTTGGCTTCCCTCCCAGAAAATCAGCATTCCTTCTGGCAATAACCATCTAAACCAAATTCCTCTATTGTATAATTTCTTTGATAAGGAAGAATACTTCCTCCTTTTTTCTCTTATCTTTTTCAGAATTTGCTTTAGAATGGTAATTTCTGGAGTTTCCTGTCCGATTCTGACCTCTTTGTTTGCTTCAGCCCTCAGCCTCTTTCTCATGGCTGTGAACATCAAGACGCCGGTGGTGGTGGAGAACATCACCCTGATGTGCCTGAGGATCCTTCAGAAGCTGATCAAGCCCCCGGCACCCACCAGCAAGAAAAACAAGGTACTTGCTATCCGGCTTGCCTCCCTCCCCCTCATCCCAGCATCAGGTGTGTGGGCGCCCAGTTGCATGCAGTGATGTCTCAAGTCCCTTCCAGACTCTCTTTTTGGCCTCCCCAGGACATACCGGTGGACTCCCTGACCACGGTCAAGCCCTACAGCAATGAGATCCACGCCCAGGCCCAGCTGTGGCTCAAGAGGGATCCCAAGGCCGCCTACGAGGTGTGGAAGAAGTGCCTCCCTGCCAGAGGTACGCTTCTCGCCCCCCCCTCCCCCCCGCTTCCTGGCTTCCTCCCCCAGCCGGGATACGGAAGACGGAGGATGCTCCGCTTTGAGAGGGACAGCCACTCCGCCCTACCACTCACTCCTCCCGTGGCTGCTTTGATGTCTTTCAGGCCTCGAAGCCAACGGGAAGTCTCCCAGCCAAACGGAGCTGCGCCACCTCTACCTGACGGAGAAGTACGCCTGGAAGTGGAAGCAGTTCATGAGCAAGCGGGGGAAGAGGACCTGCCCTCTGGACCTCAAGCTGGGACACAACAATTGGCTGCGGCAGGTGAGACACACTGATGCACGCACGGGGGGGGCGGGGAGGGGGAGGAGGAGAGGACGATGTAGGGGAAGGAAAAGGAGAAGAGGAAGAAGGTAGAGGAGAGGAGGAGGAGAGGAAGGAGGGAGAAAAAGGAGAAGAAGTGAAAGAAAGTGGAGGCGAAGAGGAAGGTGGAGGAGTGGAAGAGGATGAGGAAAAGAAGGAAGGAGAAGGAGGAGAAAAAGACAGAAGGGGGGGGAAAGGAGAAGAAGGGGGGGGAAAGGAGAAGAAGGTGGAGGAGAGGAAGAAGAAGAGAAGAGGAAGAAGGAAAAAGGAAGGGAAAAGGTGGAGGAGAGGGAGGAGGGAGAAAAAGGAGAAGAAGTGAAAGAAGGTGGAGGCGAAGAGGAAGGTGGAAGAGTGGAAGAGGAAGAGGAAAAGAAGGAAGGAGAAGGAGGGGAAAAAGACAAGGGGGAGGAAAAGGAGAAGAAGGTGGAGGAGAAGAGGAAGAAGGTGGAGAAGTGGAAGAAGAAGAGAAGAGGAAGAAGGAAAAGGAAGGAAAAAGAGGGAAGAAAAAAGAGGAAGAAGGTGGAGGAGAGGAGGAGGAGAGGAAGGAGGTGGAGGAGGAGAGGAAGGAGGGAGAAAAAGGAGAAGAAGTGAAAGGTGGAGGCGAAGAGGAAGGTGGAGGAGTGGAAGAGGAAGAGGAAAAGAAAGAAGGAGAAGAAGGAGAAAAAGACAGACGGGGGAGGAAAAGGAGAAGAAGGTGGAGGAGAAGAGGAAGAAGGTGGAGAAGTGGAAGAAGAAGAGAAGAGGAAGAAGGAAAAGGAAGGAAAAAGAGGGGAAGAAAAAAGAGGAGGAAGGTGGAGGAGAGGGAGGAGGAGAGGAAGGAAGGAGAAAAAGGAGGAGAAGTGAAAGAAGGTGGAGGCGAAGAGGAAGGTGGAGGAGTGGAAGAGGAAGAGGAAAAGAAGGAAGGAGAAGGAGGAGAAAAAGACAGACGGGGGAGGAAAAGGAGAAGAAGGTGGAGGAGAAGAGGAAGAAGGTGAAAGAGGAGGAGGAAGAATGGGAAGAAAAAGGAGGAGAAGTGGAAGAAGGGGGAGAAGGAGAAGTGTAAGAAGGGGGAGGAGGAAGAGGAGAGGCCAGACTCTTGCAGAAGGCGATGCAAGAAGCAGAGCCATCTTGAGGACCGGGGCAGAAGAGTCTCCAAGGAACGAGGTGGGATCCATGCTATGTGAGTGCCCAAGGGGCATCTCCCTTCTCCTCCCCCTGTTTCCAGGTCTTGTTCACCCCAGCAACCCAAGCAGCCCGGCAGGCAGCTTGCACCATCGTGGAAGCCCTGGCCACCATCCCCAGCCGCAAGCAGCAAGTCCTCGACCTCCTGACCAGGTAAGGCCAGGGCCAGGTGAAGTGGGGGAGGGGGGCTGCCGCTCCCCTTCGGCTTCCTGACCTCCAGACGGCCCCCTCCTCCTCCCTTCTTCCTGCCAGCTACCTGGATGAGCTGAGCGTGGCAGGCGAGTGTGCGGCGGAATACCTGGCCCTCTACCAGAAGCTCATCAAGCCAGCCCGCTGGAAGGTCTACCTGGCAGCCAGGGGGGTCCTGCCTTATGTCGGCAACCTGATCACCAAGGTACGGAGCCCCCACCCCGGGCTGGGAGGGGGAGGGGTCTCTAACCCCTCAGCTTCATTTTGAAGCAATAAAAAAACCCTCGCTGCTTTGGAGCCACGTTGATCCTCCAGTGAATTTGCTGGCCCAGCTCATTGGCTTGGCCAACAAGGACAGCAGCCGGGAAGGAATTGGTAGTAGAGTCTGACAAGAGCTGGAAAAGCTACAGCTTGGTCCTGAGATATTCAACTCAGACTCTGGAAGGTTATGTTATGTAGCCCACCAGCGGCCAGTAGAGCTGATGGCAGATTCAGACAGTGAGGAGGTTGGGGAGGAGCATGGGCCAGTCCTGGTGCCTGGGGAAGGCTCTGATGAGGGCTCTGCGTCGGAGGCAGAGAGGGGGCCAGGGCCGTCGTGACAGTTATCAGCTGCCTTCGGAGTCAGAGATCAGTGGGGCAGAAGAACAGCTTGAGCCTGTTCCCAGTGTGTACATGCGCAGAGATACCAGGAGAAGGGAACAAGAAGAGGGAATTTAACCACCCCTGAAAATCCCCCCCCCCCCAGGTTCTTCATACTCTTTGGAGAAGTTGTCTTTCAAAGCTACAAGTCCCTGCTCTTGAAAGAGCTCAAAACCAGAAGAGCAGCAGAAGGATAGATGCTTATAAACTTAGATTGCACACCGGAACAACTTGTTGTAGCCCGCCAGCGGAGCTGGTGGCAGACTCAGACAGTGAGGAGGTTGGAGAGGAACATGGGCCAATCCTGGAATCTGGGGAAGGCTCTGACAAGTGCTCTGCATCAAAGGCAGAGATGGGGTCAGGGCCGTCTGACAGTTATTAGCTGCCTTCGGAGTCGGGGCAGCTAATAACTGTGGGGCGGAAGAACAGCTGGAGCCTGTTCCCGATGTGCGCATGTGCAGAGCTGCCAGAGAAGGGAACAGCTAAGGAACAAGGGTTGACTTAGGAGTAAAGCCAGAGGTGGACGGTGAATGGCCCCTCCCATAGGGAATAAAGAGGAGCAAAAGGGGAGGGGAGTTTGCAGGAGACAATGAGTTGAATTCATTAGGGGGAAGATCTGTTCTTGACTTCTTGCCAAGTAATTGCTGCTACAGCTTGGAGTTTGGAAGATATCGGCCTGGCAGCTCTCCAAGCTTGATCAAGGTCTGTGGTTGTGAATTCACCCTTGAAAGACTGTTTGCCAGGACTTTCCTGGATATGAATGAGAGGACTTCATATTAGCTTAATAAAAACAAGGAGTCTGCTTCCTGATTTGGTAAAGCCTAGGTCAGAACAGGTTAAAAGGAGCCTTTTTTGATGCTCAGCTTCCCCAGCTCCCAGGGGGCTCAGTCGTGGTCTTCCTCCCTGTCCTGGCTCTTCTGGGCCTCTTTTGTTCACGGCTAGACATCTCTCCGTTTCAGGAAATCGCCCGTCTCCTGGCCCAGGAGGAAGCCACGCTCAGCACCGACCTGCAGCAGGGCTACGCTCTCAAGAGCATCACCGGTAGGGCAGCCGCAAGGTCCCCCTCCTCACCCCACCCCTTTGGTTTTCTTGGGCTCTGGGGAGCCGCGAACCCCTGGGCGGCCCCTGTTGCTCAGCAGACCTCCCTGCCCCGTTCCCCCGTCCCCTTTTGCCAGGCCTCCTGTCCTCCTTCGTGGAAGTCGAGTCCATCAAGCGCCACTTCAAGAGCCGGCTGGTGGGGACGGTGCTGAACGGCTACCTCTGCTTGCGGAAACTGGTGGTGCAGCGCACCAAGCTGATCGACGAGACCCAGGACATGTTGCTGGAGATGCTGGAAGACATGACCACAGGTACATGGCGGGGTGGGTGGGAGAGGCACCCTACTCCCAACGCCAGCCTTGCTGGGCTCGGCCAAGCGGGGAGAAAAGAAGGGACGGGAATCTGCCTAAAAAGCAATTTTCTCTCCATTTTTTTTTAAAATTGGATTTATATGCCGCCCTTTTTCCAAAGGACTCAGGGCGGCGTACAACATTAAAAAACACATATCACAAAAGTTAAAAGGAAATTAAATAAATATCCAAAAAAACAAACCCCAATTAATATGACAATAACATTTTAAAAATTAGATAAAATTAACAGGCCAGGCCGGCTTGCTGGAAAAGCCAACTTTTTAGGGCGCGTCGGAAGGACCGGAGGTCGGGGATTATGCGAAGCTCCGGGGGCAGCTCATTCCAGAGGGAAGGTGCTCCCACAGAGAAGGCTCTCCCCCTGGGGGTCACCAGCCGACACTGTCTGGCCGACGGCACCCTGAGGAGGCCAACTCTGTGGGATCGTACTGGACGGTGGGAGGCTACTGGTGGCAGTACGTGGTCTCGCAGGTACCCTGGGCCTAAGCTCCATTTGCTGGGCCTAAGCTCCATTTGAGAGAGCAATGGCCCTTAGACTTATATACCGCTTCACAGGGCTTTTACAGCCCTCTAAGCGGTTTACAGAGTCAGCCTCTTGCCCCCCAACAATCTGGGTCCTCATTTTACCCACCTCGGAAGGACAGAAGGCTGAGTCCATCCTGAGCCGCTCAGGACTGAACTGCTGGCAGGTGGCAGAGTTAGACTGCAATGCTGCCCTCTAACCACTGGGAGGGTGGGTGGATGGATGGATGGATGGATGGAAGGAAAGAAGGAAGGACTGAGACTTACAGACCGCTTCATAGTGCTTTGCAGCCCTCTCTAAGCAGTTGACAGAGTCAGCCTCTTGCCCTCAACAATCTGGGTCCTCATTTTACCCACCTCAGAAAGGTGGAAGCTGAGTCAACCTTGAGCCGGTTAGGATCGAACTGCCAAATTGCAGACAGCCGGCAGTCAGCAAAATTAGCCCGCGGCACTCCACTCTAACCACTGCACCACCATGACTCATGTTCTTCAAAAGAAAAGGGAAACTATCAACTTCGCTACTTAGTTTTGAGAAGAACGCACGTGGGGCTTCTTCACTCCTTGGGGTGGGACATGATAGTCTCCCTGGTAAACCCCATCGGTCCATCCCAGGAAAGGAGCCACTTTGGAGAACGCATCTCAGTGAGCCCCACTCTCCTCCCCTCCTCTCTCCCTTCTGATCTGCAGGCACGGAGTCTGAGACCAAGGCCTTCATGGCCGTCTGCATCGAAACCGCCAAACGCTACAGCCTGGACGACTACCGGACACCCGTCTTCATTTTCGAGAGACTCTGTAGCATCATCTACCCGGTAAGGGGGGAGGGGGAGGAACCTGGCCTTGATCCTGCCCTTCCAGGGTGCGGTGTTGGACCTTCCAGTGGAGCTGGGAGTAGATTTGGACAGTGAGGAGGTTGGGGAGGAACCTGGGCCAGTCCTGGAGTCTGGGGAAGGCTCTGATGTGAGCTCTATGTCTGAGGCAGAGAGGGGGCCAGAGCCGTATGCCAGTTATCAGCTGCCTTCAGAGTCGGACATCAGTGAGGCAGAAGAACAGCTGGAGCCTGTTCCCAGTGGGCGCATGCACAGAGTTGTCTGATGAAGGGAACAGTTAAAGAACAAAGGTTGACTTGGGAGGAAGGCCACAGGTGGACGATGAATGGCCCCTCCTAGAGGAAATAAAAGAGGAGTGAAAGGGGAGTGGAGTTTGCAGGAGACCATTAGTTCGCTTCATTGGTTCGTGACTCTCCGAGGCTTCTTGCCAAGTTCTGAAGATCTTGGCCTGGCAGCTCTCCAAGCCAGAGAAGGTCTGTGACTGTAAATCCTCCCTCGAAAGACTTTGCTAAATGTGAATGAGCAGAATTCACAGTCAATTAATAAAAGGGGTTTTTGTCGGGACAAGGAGTTTGCTTCAGGCTCTTGGGAAGCCTCGGTCAGCTTCTGGAGCAGAGACTGCAAAGGGGGTGCTTAACTCACCCCTAAAGACTTTGGGGGGGGCTCTGTTTCGACTCTTCGCTCTTTTCTCGTGACCCGGGAAGGGCAGTTCCGCCCTGACCTTCAAGGCCTTGGTGAAGGGTAGGGGCTCTTGGCAATTGTCAGCCACTGGTGGCATCGCAGAGCCGTTGTGGCGGGAGACGGGGCCTTCTTTCTCACCCCTGCGCTTCCTGCCTCTCTCTCAGGAGGAGAACGAAGTGACGGAGTTCTTTGTCACGCTGGAGAAGGACCCTCAGCAAGAGGACTTCCTGCAGGGCCGGATGCCCGGGAACCCCTACAGCAGTAACGAGCCGGGCATCGGGCCGCTGATGAGGGACATCAAGAATAAGATCTGCCAGGACTGCGACTTGGTGGCTCTGCTGGAAGACGACAGCGGGATGGAGGTGAGGAAGCCGGGCGACCAAGCTGGAGGGTATGACCACCCTTTCTAAGCCTGGGAGGGATCCGTGGTTTTGTGCAGACCCTCCTTTGCTTATGAAGGCTGGCGCTTTTTTTTTCCCCCTTGGTGGTCCGTCCAGGGCCCCCTGGTGACTTTCTGTGCTTTGGGTAGAAGGGCCTGCTTTCCAAAAAGCAGCAGCCTTTTCCCATTTTTAAAATCAACATCCTCGTTCACCGCCCCACTATGTTTCTCCCCCCCCCCCCATCTTCCTCCTGTTTCTTTCAGCTTCTGGTGAACAACAAGATCATCAGCTTGGATCTCCCGGTGGCCGAAGTGTACAAGAAAGTCTGGTGCCCGACAAACGAGGTGAGGGGGGTTCTTTTCTCCCTTCGGCCTCTCCCTTCCCTGAGATCTTGGAATGGACACACACTCTGTGTCCTTCCCAGGCCACTGTCTCTTTTTTTTTACACACACACACACACACCGAGATTGCCCCCTCTTTCTCCTCCAGCTTTGTCCGCTGTGCATCCCCCAGACACATTGTGTTCAGTCACGGTAATCTAGGTCACTCTCCAGATTACTTGTGTCAGCGTTCCAAATATCATCCAGAATTACATCAGAGTCCAAGGCATAGCTTTCATCCAAGTTCCAATTTAATAAGAGAGACATGCTGGTACAAACTGCGGAAACCCGAATCTGAAAGCTTCCTGGGTTTCCCACCCAGTTCAAAGTTCAAGACCTTGCCCCCGCCCACACCCACAAGTTCATCACATGGTCCAATCTTCCTCTGCACACGCTGGCATTTCCACCCATCTAGTTCCGGTCAGGTGCAGAGGTGCAGAGACAAAGGATGACCTTGGGCTCCACGGTCCGAGGACTGGATCCTTAGTGGTGGAGAAAAGCAGTCAGTGTCATAATTCCAAGTAATCTTTTACTGACCCCATAATCCTGGAGTTTGGGCAACTGAACGGAGCTGAGTGTTCACTGCCCTTCCTGTCGCCAGTGCGGAGTTCTGTTCAGCAGAGATATTCTCAATGTACCCAGAGAGAGAAAGATATCTGCCTCTACTTAGGATCGAACTCACAGCCTTCAGATTGTGAGGCGAGAGCTCCACCTCTAAGCCACCGCCCCACTCTCATAGTTCCGAGTAATGATCCCAACCAATTCAAGACTCCGAGGCCTTGGCTTCCTCAAAACTCCGGTTTTTGGGTACATCATATCGGCATGGTCAGAGGTGAAACCAACACTGAATAATTCCCATGGTTTTGGTATCATTAAAGGATCCGTCCAGTATCCACCCCACCCCCGTGTCATAGGTCACGTTAGGTAACCAAGCAGACGATGAACTTCTCACCACTTCCTCCTGCCGTTGCTAGGGCACACTGATTTGACCTTGGTTCTCAGGAGCCTTATTGTTGTTTCGTCTGGCACATTGGAGGAAGACATCCTGCATTCCATAAGTCCCGTCCCCCTCCCTCCATAAGTATGGCAACTAAGAAATGAAGCAAGAAAAATATGGCTTCAGCTAGAATCGAATTTTGAGAGTTGACAGTCGGCCTCGGTGTGGAAAAAAAGCAGGCTAGGCTTTGCCGCAGGTCGGAGTTAGCCCCAAACAGCTGTGCTGCTCCCTATATTGGCTGTTTTGGGACACGTGGTTGGCACAGAGTTCCCTAACCTTTTCAGCTTTGCAGATTGGCGGGGATGGTTCCTTGCTCACCTGCTCTTACCTGCCACTTCCACGGCCCGGTTCTAAATGGCTCAAGGCCCAGAGATGGTATTCAGCCGGTTCGGGCAAACCTGTAGCTCCGACGATCAGCTGGCCCCGCCCACCCTCCCCTGCTCTATCTTGTTTATTTCCTGCTTTCTAGCTCATCTCAATCATGCGGCACAGCTGATTCCCCCCCCCAGCTGTTTTACTGACCATTGACTTGGAAGGTAAGCAGTTGAGCTTCTAAATGCTCCATTTTCAGCGCTCTGCGCGCAAAGCTCACCGAACCGGTTGTTAAACCAGCAGCATCCCACCACTGGCCGCGACCTGTGGCCTAGCAAACCGAATTGGTGAATTTCCACCTTCGCTTATTGGGGTGGAGGGATCATTTTAGGGACGCTTTGGCTGACCCAAATCCCCATGGAGCAGAGAAGCCTTGAAAACCTCTCTCAGATGGATTCCTTTTTCTGTCTTTTAATTCCTTCAGCCTCCTGTTTCTTATATATATGTGTGTGTGTGTGTTGTATTTGTGCTGATAAATAAATAAAGGGAGACTAGTATAGATCTATTTCAAGCTATTTAGCTCTCATCAGCTAGCCATACCTTTACTGGGATTCGAACCTGGACTGTATTCGGGCATACCAGGGGTTGTAACACAAATACATACATACATGTGTGTGTGTGTGTGTGTGTGTGTGTTGTATTTGTGCTGATAAATAAATAAAGGGAGACTAGTATAGATCTATTTCAAGCTATTTAGCTCTCATCAGCTAGCCATACCTTTACTGGGATTCGAACCTGGACTGTATTTGGGCATACCAGGGGTGTGTAACACAAATACATACATACATATGTGTTTGTGTGTGTGTGTGTGTGTGTGTGTGTGTTGTATTTGTGCTGATAAATAAATAAAGGGAGACTAGTATAGATCTATTTCAAGCTATTTAGCTCTCATCAGCTAGCCATACCCTTACTGGGATTTGAACCTGGGCTGTATTACATATTTGGCAGGAGTCTTAGCCACTAAGCCACAGGTTCTCCTCCTTATCAGCTGAGCCAGGGAAGTAGGGAGTAGTAAGCTTCCTCCCATATTTGGGCATACCAGGGGTTGTAACACAAATACATGTATGTATGTATGTATGTATGTATGTATGTATGTATGTATGTATGTATTTTAAAACATTTTTTTTGTTTCCGGCAATCCACCTAACGCTGCTTAGCCCCAGCCTCCGTTGCATGATGGGCACCATCTAGGTATGTCAGGAGAGAGTTACGGGCCCAAATTAGGGAGCCGATAAAAGACAGCCTGGCTGGCGATAAAACAGCATCCAGTTTTTAGAGCCGGGATGATTTTATCCCAGGGAAAAGAGAAAAGGCCCCGTGCCTTGTGCGTGCTATCAAAAATTCAAAATACCTTTTGTAGCCGAGCGTTTTCGGGAGGGGATTAAGGATATCTTTGCTTTAACTCTCGGTGCCAAACTTTGGGTATTATCCCCCAGAAAGCCTCTAGGAATGAATATGTTAAAATAACCCTGCCTTGTCATCTGAGTTCAAAAGAATCTCATGCTTGTCGGGAAAGCAGCGGGGAGATTAATTCATTCAGACGCGTGTCTCCAAATGGCCCCGGCTTTGAATGCGGTGACAGTTTTTTGAGCAAAAGCCTGCATTTTCATTGCGGAGCCCCCGTAAACGGACGGCAACGAGGAGGGGTTTTAGTCCCTTTTGATTTCTCCCTCCTGAGGCTGGATAGGTAGCAGAGAGAGAACACAGGCGTTCCTTAACTTAACAACAGTTTCTTTATTGAGTGTTCGAAGTTTACAGTGACATGGTTGTGGTCGGCCAGCAGTTAGCAAAGCTGGCAGCAGATTCGGACAGCGAGGAGGGTTGGGGAGGAACCTGGGCCAGTCCTGGAGTCTGGGGAAGACTCTGACGAGGGCTCTGTGTGTCGGAGGCAGAGAGGGGGCCAGAGCCGTATGCCAGTTATCAGCTGCCTTCAGAGTCAGACATCAGCGAGGCAGACAAACAGTTGGAGCCTGTTCCCTGTGTGTCCATGCACAGAGTTGCCAAGGAAGGGAACAGCTAAAGAAAAGGTTGACTTGGGAGTAAGGCCACAGGGGGACTATGAATGGTCCCTCCCAGAGGAAATAAAAGAGGAGCGAAAGGGGAGTGGTGTTTGCAGGAGACCATTAGTTCGCTTAATTGGTTCCTGACTCTCTAAGACTCCTTCCCAAGTTCTGCAGATATCAACCTGGCAGCTCTCCAAGCTCTCTCCCTTGAAAGACTTTGCTGGATGTAAATGAGCAGAATTCATAGCAAATTAATAAAAGGGTTTTCTTTGTCGGGACAAGGAGTTGGCTTCATGCTCTTGGGAAGCCTTGGTCAGAACAGACACCAGGGAAAAGCGACTTGCAACCTGCTGCAGCGTTCACGGGATCAACATTTAGGATGGTTGCTGTCTTCCGGGGATCACGCGATCCCCTTTTGGCGACCTTCTGCCAAGCCAAGCTTCACTTTTTAACAGCCAAGTTACTAACTTAACAACTTGAACAATGGTGGCAAGAAGGGTGATCAAATGGGGGCCCGAATTCTCTTACCCAATGTCCCACTTAGCAACAGAAGTTTTGGGATCCACTATAGTCATACGTTGAGGACCACTTGCATGCCGCAGACTGTTTTGCTGCTTAGCTAAGGCCATTGGCGCTTTCCCTCGGTAGATGTCGTTAAGTTTCGGTTTCAGGTAGTCCTCGGAGTAAGACCCCCATTTCCATTGCTAAGCCCGGCGGTTGTTAAGTGAGCCACACCTGATTTTTACCACACTGTTTTCTTCCCCCCACCCCCAAATGGATGTTAAGCGAATCTGGCTTTCCCCATTGACTCTGCTGGACAGTGATCGTGGGAAAGCACAACCGTCACAAATACATTGATCACATGGCTGTGGGGTTGCTGTGACCATTGTGTGTCACTGTTAACTTTGAACTGCTTTAAACAAACGGCGGTATTCTTGCCGAATGGAGGCATGGGAAGACAAAGCATGGCCAGTCCATTAAAAAAAAAAAAAAAGCAGGGAAAGCAGATAATAACAAGACCTAGCAATGGCTAAGAGGAGGAAACTTAAAATAAGAGACCGAGGGATTAATTCTAGCTGCACGAGACCAAGCCTTAAGGACAAATGTATATAAAGCCAAAATTGAGAAGACAGCAACAGATAGTAAGCTATGCGAAGAAGCTGAAGAAACAGTGAACCACCTGATAAGATAACTGCTGCAAGAAGACCTACAAATAGAAATAGAAGGACTGTGGCAAAGGCAAGCCAAGGTAGTCCCAATCGTCATAGGTGCCTTGGGTGCAGTCCCAAAACAACTGGAGCACCACTGGAACACCGTAGGCATTGACACATTTGCCATCAGTCAATTGCAGAAGGTGGCTTTACTTGGAACGGCTTCCATCCTGCGACGATAATCTGTAACGTCATCAAACATCCAGATTTGCCTATCCCAGGTCCTTGGTAAGGACCCGATAGGGAGACAGAAATGCCAAACCCAGACTGAACATCTGGCTGACTGTGTGACTAATAATAATAAGAATAATGTTAAAGTTAATGATATTTGTGATACGTTTTTAAATGTTCAGTTGACTGAGTTTCATGTTTAACGAATAAAGATTAAAAATAATAATAATAACAACAACAACCTGTATCAACCATTAGCACCAGTCAATGGTATTTGTGATGCATTTTTGAATGTTCAGTTGACTGAGTTTCATGTTTAATGAATAAAGTAAATTATTATTATTATTATTATTATTATTATTATTATTATTATTATTATTATTATTATTATTACTACTACTACTACTACTACTACTACTACTACTACTACTACTACTACTACTACTATACGATTGTATCACAGCGGCCAGTTGATTCGCCGGATTTGGCATTGATTACTAGTCGGGCCCCACCCAGGGGCCTAGGACGTCGTAACGTATTTTCGTAATATACGTGCAGATCCAAGCAGTGCAGCTTTTTGCATTTGACTGATGGTGATTTTGTCAAGTTTTAACTGTTTTAAATGTAATTCCAGTGCTTTTGGAATAGCACCCAGTGTGCCGATTACCACTGGAATTACCACTGCTGGTTTGTGCCATAATCGTTGGATTTCAATTTTTAAGTCCTGGTATTTTGCGACTTTTTCATGTTCCTTCTCCTCAACCCTGCTATCACCTGGTATTGCGATGTCTATGATTGTAACCTTCTTTTTCTCAACCAGTGTGATGTCTGGTGTGTTATGCGCTAGTATTTTGTCTGTTTGTATACGAAAATCCCACAGGATCTTGACCATCTGATTTTCGGTGACTTTTTCAGGCTTATGTTCCCACCAGTTTGTTGTTGTTTTAATATTATAATTTTTGCACAAATTCCAGTGGATCATTTGTGCTACTGAATTGTGCCTCAATTTATAATCAGTCTGTGTTGTTGTTGTTGTTGTTGTTGTTGTTGTTGTTGTTGTTGTTGTTGTTGTTATTATTATTATTATTATTATTATTATTATTATTATTATTATTATTATTATTATTATTATTATTATTATTATTATTATTATTATTGGAGCCCTTGGAGCAATACCTAAAGGGCTACCTTGCTATTTGGAAATTCTAAATTTACCGGACTTAAACATTCTGACTCTACAAAAAAGCCACCCTACTTGGAACAGCTTATATCCTCCAACGTTACCTTAACTGTTCTTAGGTCCTTGTTTAGGACTCGAGCTGTTGAGCTACCAACCAGCCCCAAAGGCTGTGAATCTCACTCAAAGATTAACCACATAATGTTTAATGAATAAAGTATATAATAATAATAACCTTAACAGTTCCTAGTCCTTGGAAAGACTCGAGCTGTTGAGCTACCAACCAGCCCCAAAGGCTGTGAATTTCACCAAAGATTAACCAAAGATTAACCAAATAATAATAATAATGATAATGATAATGATAATGATAATAACAACAACAATAATAATTATCCTGAGAATGCATGAATTGAAGACAAGTAGCAAGAAAAAAAATCACAAAATACCGAGACTTGCAAATTGAAGTTGAGAGACTGTGGAAAAAGGAATTGTGTGTTGTTCCGATTGTAATTGGAGCCCTTGGAGCAATACCTAAAGGGCTACCGCGCTATTTGGAAATTCTAAATATATCAGACTTGAACATCCTGATTTTACAAAAAAAGCACCTTACTAGTGAAGAACCAATGATTAAGGAAGTAAATAAAGGAGGCCTTCTGAAGACAACTAAGTCGAAAGCTGAATAAAAGAAAGAAGTAATTGAGAAGCGAGCTGAAAATTGGAAAAGCAAAGCTATGCATGGCCAATACTTGAAAAGTATTGAAGGCAAAGCTGATCAAAAGCTAACTTGGAACTGGTTAACATCAGGAGTACTGAGAAAAGAAACAGAAGGCTTTATTTTGGCAGCTCAAGAACAAGCCTTAGCCACAAACTGCATGAAGGCAAAAATTCAACATGTTACCACCAACAGCAAATGTCACCTCTGTAATGAGAAAGATGAGACAGTCGACCATTTGATCATTGGGTGCAGCAAAATTTCACAAACTGACTACCTACAATGCCATGACCGAGTTGCTAAGATCATTCACTGGAAATTGTGCCAGAAGTTTGGATTTGAGTACAGCAAAAACCACTGGGACCATCAGGTTGAGAAGGTTCTAGAGAATGAGAAAGGCAAGATCTTGTGGGATTTCAGAATTCAGACTGACAGGCACTTGGCCTACAACACACCTGACATAACAATAGTTGAAAAGAAAAAAGTTTGATTCCTTGACATTGCAATACCTGGTGATGCACGAATTGAAGATAAACAGCAAGAAAAAAAATCACAAAGTACCGAGACTTGCAAATTGAAGTTGAGCGACTGTGGAAAAAGAAATCGTCTGTTGTCCCGATTGTAATTGGAGCCCTTGGAGCAATACCTAAAGGGCTACCTCGCTATTTGGAAAATTCTAAATTTGCCTGACTTGAACATTCTGACTCTACAAAAACCCACCCTACTTGGAACAACTTATATCCTCCGACGTTACCTTAACAGTTCCTAGGTCCTTGGTTAGGACTCGAGCTGTTGAGCTACACACCAACCCCAAAGGCTATGAATCTCACCAAAGATTAACCTAATAATAATAATAATAATAATAATTCAGTGGCACAAATGATCCACTGGAATTTGTGCAAAAATTATAATATTAAAACAGCAACAAACTGGTGGCAACATAAGCCTGAAAAAGTCGTCGAGGGTCAGATGGTCAAGATCTTGTGGGATTTTCGCATACAAACGGATAAAATACTGGCGCATAATACACCAGACATCACACTGGTTGAGAAAAAGAAGGTTACAATCATAGACATCGCAATACCAGGTGATAGCAGGGTCGCCGAGAAGGAATATGAAAAAAATCGCGAAATACCAGGACTTAAAAATCGAAATCCAACGATTATGGCACAAACCAGCAGTGGTAATTCCAGTGATAATCGGCACACTGGGTGCTATTCCAAAAGCACTGGAATTACATTTAAAACAGTTAAAAATTGACAAAATCACCATCAGTCAAATGCAAAAGGCCGCACTGCTTGGATCCGCACGTATATTACGAAAATACGTTACGACGTCCTAGGCCCCTGGGAGGGGCCCGACTAGTAATCAATGCCAAATCCGGCGAAACAACTGGCCGCTGTGATACAATTCTGTTGATGCAATAATAATAATAATAATAATAATAATAATAATAATAATAATAATAATAATAATAATAATAATAATAATAATAATAGTAATAATAGTACACAATTGTTTAAAAGTGTTCCTAGTTAATCCATTAAATCTTAAAAAGATTTTTTCCCCCCTGGAATAACAGTAGAAAGCTGCTGGCTCCGATGGGATGTGGCTATCTTAATTCTGGTTGCAGAATTGAGCCTTCTTTTTGTTTTCGGGACTCACACGGGGCCTCTTGTGAGTGAGGCCCACCCAAGACACTCAGCCCCAAAGAGTCTCATCCTGGCTCACTTTTGGAGCTTCATTCCGAAAATCCTGAACTGATGTGGGCGCTTGCGAAGGGCGGCTTGGCGACAAGACCGCTAACCCAGAAGCCTGTTCTCTACCCGTTTTCCAAAGACCTGAAGACAGAACAAGAAGCAATGGATGGATAGCACCACTTTGTAAGGCCACATCACAAAACAGATGCGGAGACTCTGGAAAGAATGCAGAGAAGAGCAACAAAGATGATTAGGGGACTGGAGGCTAAAACATATGAAGAACGATTGCAGGAAGTGGGTATGTCTAGTTTAAGAGAAAGAAGGACTAGGGGAGACATGATAGCAGTCTTCCAATATCTCAGGGGTTGCCACAAAGAAGAGGGAGTCAAGCTATTCTCCAAGGCACCTGAGGGTAGAACAAGAAGCAATGGGTGGAAACTAATCAAGGAGAGAAGCAATCTAGAGCTAAGGAGGAACTTCCTAACAGTGAGGAAAATTAACCAGTGGAACAGAAGTTGCGTCCAGAAGTTGTGGGGAGCTCCATCACTGGAGGTTTTTAAGAAGAGACTGGGCAGTGACTTGTCTGAGATGGTATAGGTTCTCCTGCTTGAACGGGGTTGGACTAGAAGACCTCCAAGGTCCCTTCCAACTCTCTTATTCTGCCTCTTCAGAAGTCTGGGAAGAACAACACGGCAGCCCGCAAACCCCGGATGCTTTTTCTCCATCAGTTCTCTCCCTCTTACCTTCCTGGAAAGGAACACTGACTCCCCCAAAAGTCTCCATCTGGTTTTTCCCCCTCCTTGCCTTTTGGGGTTCAGCCTTTGACCAGCTCTCCTCACAGCGCCTGCTGCTCTGGAGCCTCAGCCATCGATCCCCCCCATTTCCCCATGGGGCTTCCCCAGCCGCGCTCAGAATCTCCTCTGACATTAAGCGCCGGCTTATTCGCCGCGCGGGCTTAGCGGCTGCCTTCCTTGACAGGTCCTCTTTGCTCTTCCGGCTTTGCCTCTTCCTTCCCCCCACCCCACCCCAATAAAGTCTCCTCCTCCTCCTCCTCCTCCCAACGATGGAATGGCACCCCCACCCCCTTCCCCACCCCCTCTCCCCCTATTCTTTTCCCCTTCCCCGTTGAGACTTCAAGGATCTTAAAATGGAAACTCGCCCTCTTGCGTCTGGGGCCTCGGACTTGAAAGAGGTGCGTTTGTCTCCAGGGGGAAAAGTTGTAAACGAGGCCTTCCCCGGGCTTTGCCACTTTTCTAATACCCAGTTTGGCTTAAAAGCTTATTAAATTGTCACTTTCTTTTCCCAGCCGCCTACCCATCCCCACTCCTGTTTTCTTCTCATCAGTAGGAGATGTCTCTTCCTTCTCCCCGCCTCCCCCCTTCCTTTGAAGGTGCCAATTTAATTAACCTGTCACACATGCACTTCTGCCTGTTTTCTTTCGTTTCCGAGGGTCAAACCTGCTTACTTGGAAGCCACTTTGGGTTTCTTTCGGGTTAAACGGAAGGAAAAGAGAACAGATCCAGATTTAACTCCCAGCCTGTCCAGGCGCCTTCCAACGTCGGTTCTGAGTCTTCCAGGGACTCCCAACTTGTTCCAGTTTGGGGCGATTTTCCTGCCTTTTTTTCCCTACGGACTTTGCCGAGTTTTGTTTTGTATGCCCCCCCACCAAGGTTCCTCCCGCGTCATTTCCTTGAGCTAGACCAGAGGTGTCAAACTCAAGGCCCGCGGGTCAGATCCGGCCTGCAGGGCTGCCCTACAAACCGCAAAGGACCGGCCTGCAGTGCTTCTGCCAGCAAAAATGGAGCTCGGGAGGGGTGTTTTCGGGCACCTAGAGGCACCTCAGACACAAGTGATGTCAAGCTGGCCACTCCCACCCTGGCCACGCCCCCCAATCCTCCCACCCTCCCCCGAGATCAAACATAACCCTAATACGGCCCTCAATGAAATCGAGATTGACACCCCTGGGCTATACAAAGCTCACTCAATTGGGAGTATGTTCCTGTTCTGATCTAGGCCACCTAATATCATGAAACCAACTCCTCGTCCCGATAAAACCCCTTTTATTTAGTTCAAAGGGAATTCCTCTCCAGCAAAGTCCCAGCCAACAGTCTTTCATGAGATTTCACAACTGCAGACCTTGATCAGGCTTGGAGAGCTGCCAGGCCGATATCTTCCAAACTCCATGCTGTAGCAGCAATTGCTTGGCAAGAAGTCAGGAACAGATCTTCACCCGAATGGATTGAACTCATTGTCTCCTGCAAACTCCACTCCCCTTTCGCTTGTCTTTATTCCCTATGGGAGGAGCCATTCATGGTCCTTGTTCCTTAGTTGTTCCCTTTGTCTGGCAACTCACACTGGGAACAGGCTCCAGCTGTTCCTCTGCCTCATTGATGTCTGACTCTGAAGGCAGCTGATAACTGGCATACGGCTCTGGCCCTGTCTCTGCCTCCGACACAGAGCCCTCATCAGAGCCTTCCCCAGACTCCAGGACTGGCCCAGGTTCCTCCTCAACCTCCTCACTGTTTGAATCTGCTGCCAGGTCCACTGGTGGGCCACAACAGTCCTGCCTCTCCGGCCGTACGTAGGGGGATGTTATTATTTTTTGGCATCTTGAACTGCTCCTCGCTTTCACAGACAGGAGCCAGTCTACTGCCACATCCTCTTCCCTGCTGCTACCACAACCAAGTTGTGTCGGGTTGTGCTATTTCATGGAAAGAAGGAGGACGGGGTTACGTTTCTGAAGTCACCGGCGTTATGGGAGGAAGTCCATTAGTGCAGGTGTCCCCAACGCATGACCACGGCCCACCCCTGGGGCCTTGAGCCATTTGGAACTGGGCCGTGGAAGTGGCAGGCAAGAGAGCCTGTTCACCCATCTCCACTTGCACAAACAGCAGGTGAGCACATGCTCCATTGCGCAAGCGGCAGGCGCGTGTACCTGCCACTTGCGCAAATGGAGTTGAGTATATGCCTGCTCATGTGGAACCATCCCCTCCACCCCACCCCCCTTCCCGCAAGTCCACAAAGCCAAAAACTTTGGGGAACTCTGCATTAGCGGATTAGCCTAGCGTAGAGGATGGGTCGAGCCGTTGGAAATTTCTCCGCCTCTTCTGTGTGTCACGTCCTGGCGTCCCGCATAAGAAAAGCCAGCAACACAAGTTGATTGATAGAGTTGTTTATCTGGAAACGCGGACCCGGCACGAAGCAACCATCCAAAAGGAATCAAAAGTTTATGCTCCCGTGATTAGTTCACCCGCCCCTTATATTGTGCTCCACCTGCCGTGTGTGTACTCCCGCCTGCCGCTAATACAGCCACTGCAGTCTGCCCATACCAGCCTATCTCCTGCTCCCTCCCATGCTCCAACGATCAGCTGTTGCCACGAGCCAACGATCAGCTGTTATGCAGTTAGCCGGTTGCAGTCAGGGCTCAGCTAGTCAGGCGGCAACCCGGCGGATGCCAGAGAGATCAGCTAGGTAAAGCCTTGGACCCACCAGCCAGGTGGCAGCCCTGTGGACCGCAGGAGCAAGGCGATGCGGGCCATAGATATGTATGTCTTGGGAGGCAGTTCCTTCCCATCAAGATCCACGCCATTGCTAAAAAATTATCATGCGTGTACCCAAATGTTCAACCAAAATGTTGGAGATGCGGGTGCCTAGATGCTACCTTTTTTTCATGTATGGTGGACCTGCAACAAGGTTAAAGCTTTTTGGATAAAAATATGGTGGGTTATGCAAAATGTACTCAAGAAAAGAATACAATTTACCCCGCAAATGTTTTTATTGGGTATAGATAAGGACTTTACCAAAGGGGAAACAAAATTGTCCTTGTATATGGTTACAGCAGCTAGGTTGTTGATTGCACAACATTGGAAAAAAGATTTTTTATCGACAATTGACCAATGGATTCAGAAAGTGGCGGGGTTTGCCGAAATGGCAAAAATCTCAGCTTTCTTAAAAGCTCAGAAGCAGGAGAATTATACACAGGAATGGGTAAAATGGATTGATTACATACAGAATAAATATCAGACTAGGAAGTACTATGTAGCCTTTAGGTAAGAATGCTTAGATTGACAGATGATCAGAGTAAATAATATATGGGATGCTTGGAATTGTTAGAATGGTGTACAGCGGAAGTCAGGGGGGTGGGTTTGATTGGGAGGTGAGGGTGGGCTAGGGTGGAGGGTGGGGAAATATACATGCATAATCAATCTAAAAGATGGGATTAATGAGATATTACTACTTTAAGAGAAATTTATATTATGATCTATATATGTTTAATTAATTTAGAAGATGGGGTTAATGGGCTATTGTTACTTTAAGAGAAACTTATATTATGATTGTTGGGAGGTGAGGGGGTATAATATTTGAATGAGAAATCTATTTCAAGGTGGGGGGAGGGGAGGGGGTACAGTATCTGTATGTGATTTACATTATATGGTGGGGGGGGTAAAAAGGGGGAAAATTTGTTTGTATAAAACTTTTTCAATTAAAAAAAAAAAAAAAGATCCACGCCATTGCAGCGTGCCCGTTGACGCCCATGTGTGCATCTCTACTCTTCCCCCATCCGAAGCCATCTGGCAGTCCAGAGCTGACACTGTGCTTATCTGACCAAAGTCTCTCTTGCCTCCCTTTTTCTCCTCCGCAGGGTGAGCCCATGAGGATAATTTATCGCATGCGGGGCCTGCTGGGGGATGCCACAGAAGAATTTATAGAATCGCTGGATTCCACTACAGGTACCGCCCTCCCATCCTGCCCTCGGGGGGGGGGAGGGGAGGGGGCACAGGATGCTGTTTATCGAGTCCAGGGTCCGATGGAAGCCGGCTTAAGAACCCTGTTTCTCCACTTCCCTGACTTTTTAAGAACTGTGGACTTCAATTCCCAGAATCCCCCATCCAGGCGCACATTCTAAAGTTGCTGAGGTTGAGGAACACTGGTTTAGAAGGTTGGCCATCGCGCTCGGAGCCGAAGTGGCGAAACCGATGCTTTGTCCTCCTTCCTGGAAGAGGGCAAGGTTATTTTCAGGGCCCGGCATTGATTTAGCCAACGCATCCACTAGGCCCATTGCTGTTTTGAACATCCTTATCTTCCAAGGATGCTGGGCCAGAAGGAGAATTCAGGCAGCCTGTGAGGGGTCCTTGGTGCGCTCTGAGCTTGCTCGTTTTCTTGCAGATGTTTCATTCCCCAAACTAGGTAGCATCTTCGGTGCTCGTAGGGACGGGTTTGTGGAGAGGAGGAGGAGGAGATGAAAGACACAGAAATGAAGGAGGAAGAGGAGGAGGAGATGAACGAGTGAAGGAAGTGAAGGAGGAGTTAGGAGGAGTTGAAAGAGTGAAGGAAGTGAAGGAAAGGAGGAGATGAAAGACACAGAAATGAAGGAGGAAGAGGAGGAGGTGGAAAGGAGGAGGAGGAAATGGAAGGGGTTTGCAGAGAGGAGGAGGAGGAGATGAAAGACATGGAAATGGAGGAGGAAGAGGAGGAGGAGATGAGCGAGTGAAGGAAGTGAAGGAGGAGGAGTTGAAAGAGTGAAGGAAGGGAGGAAAGGAGGAGGAGATGAAAGATACAGAAATGAAGGAGGAAAAGGAGGAGGAGATGAAGGACGTGGAAGGGGTTTGCAGAGAGGAGGAGGAGGAGGAGATGAAAGACACAGAAATGAAGGAGGAAGAGGAGGAGGAGATGAACGTGTGAAGGAGGAGGAGTTGAAAGAGTGAAGGAAGTGGAGGAAAGGAGGAGGAGATGACGGACATGGAAATGAAAGAGGAAGAGGAGATGAAAGTGAAGGAAGTGGAGGAGGAGGAGATGAAGGACATGGAAGTGGGGTGTGTGGAGAGGAGGAGGAGGAGGAAGAGGAGATGGAAGACAAGTGAAGGAGGAAGTGGAAGAGGAGGAGATGAAAGAGTGAAGTCAAGAGGAGGAAGGGAGGAAGAGATGAAGGACATGGAAGTGGGGTTTGTGGAGAGGAGGAGGAGGAGATGAAAGAGAAGTGAAGGAGGAAGAGGAGGATGAAAGGAGAAGATGAAGGACATGGAAGTGAAGAAGGAGGTGGAGGAAAGGAAGAGGAGATGAAAGACATGGAAGTGGGGTTTCTGGAGGGGAGGAGGAGGACAACTGTGGGATCCTTGGTGCGCTCCGATCTTGCTTGTTTTCCTGCAGACATTTTATTACCCAAACTAGGTAACATCATCAGTGCTACTGGAGAGCCGTTTACTGTCAGTTTATATTCTGACAGCTTGCCCTGTCAGTGTTGGTGGGGTTGGTCTTAGAGGTTCTTTGTTTGGGCCGTTGACTGATGGCTCTTTGGCTGTTTCTTGATTGGGGTTTTGGTTACTGGATGGTTGGATCTGAAGTGAACCTTGGAGTTCATCTACGCCGCTCTGGTTGCTGATTACTGACGGAGAGGTGCTAGAGTCCTTTTGTTCCCATATTGGGCTGGTTGATTGTCTCTTTTGCATAGTCTGTAGATGTTGTTAATGTCTCTGTGTCCGTTGATGGCTGATTTATCAGAATGCTAGGCTTCTAGAGATCCCCTGGCATTTTTGGACTTGGACGGTCACATTTTCCCCATTGATTCTCTGGTTCAACCTGTCTCTATGTCGTGAAATGGAAGACTTGTTCCTGCCCCCCGGGACAAGTAGCCAGGATCTTTTCTCCAAGCCTGTTGTCCATCTCCTGAAGGACTCTTTCCTTTTTCCCCAGATGAAGAGGAGGATGAGGAAGAGGTGTACAAGATGGCGGGAGTCATGGCACAGTGCGGCGGTCTGGGCTGCATGCTGAACCGCTTGACCGGGATCAAAGACTTCAAACAAGGACGGCATCTGCTGACGGTGAGCTGCGTTCCCCCACCTCCCCTGCCTGTTGGAAGCCCTTTGTTAGCGGGATGGTTGTGTGAAGGACGCCATCCGTTTCCCCCAAAGGTTGATGGATGAAATAAAGGGGAAAAAAACCAGTTACACCTCCAGCGAATGGAGGAGTTTTATTCACCATCGTGGTTACCTCTTTCTCATTGCTCTTTGGGTTTTGGTCAACATCAGTCCAAGGAACGACTCCAGTATCAAAAGATCGAATCCAGCCAAGAGGCACAGGCAGCCAATAGCAGAATCCCTAGCAGCTCCTGGTAACGGCTATGTCAGGATTCCAAGTGGCATCCAAAAGTAAATCAGAGTCCGAGGCAAAGTATTGCTCAAAAGTTCCAATTTATTAAGAGAGCCATATTGGCTGGTTTTCCCCGCCCAGTTGAAAGTTCAAGATCTTGCCCCCACACCCACAAGTCCATCCCATGGTCCAATCTCCCACTGCCATGCTGGCAGTTCCACCCATCCAGTTCCGGTCAGGTGCAGAGGTGCAAAGACAAAGGATGACCTTGCCTTTCTAGAAAGAATTTTGTTATGGCTACATATCATCTAACTCCGTAGAAACCCCCCTTCCCATTTTCCCACAACAGAAAAGGCATAGTACAGCGATGGCGAACCTTTTTTGGCTCACGTGCCATAAGTGGGGGGAGCGCAGCGGGGTAGTGTGCGGGCGTGCCGCACCCATATTGCAGTGCCTGACACACCCCCCCCCATGCGCCTGCACACACTACAGACGCGACCCCCCCATTTTTGGCATGCTTTTTTTGCCCTCCCCAGGCTCCAGAGGCTTTATAGGAACCTGCGGAGGGCAAAAACAGCCTCCCCCGCCTCCCAAGTCCTGCAGAGGCTTGAGGGACCTTCAGGACGCTTCGCTGAAGCCTCCGGAGCAGTCAAAACGACCCTCCCGGAAGTGACTTCCAGTTTGCTCAGAGGGTCGTTTTGAGTGCTCTGAAGGTTTGAGGGACCTTCAGGACTCTCCCCTGAAGCCTCCGGAGCAGTCAAAACGACCCTCCGAGCAAACCGGAAGTCCTTTCCTGAACTTCCGGTTTGCCCGTAGGGCCGCATTTTTGCGCTCCAGAGGCTTCAGGGAAGCTCATGAAGCCTCCGGAGGGCCTTCAGGGGGGGGGGGAGAGGCTCTTTTCACCCTCCCCAGGCTCCTATAAAGGCTCTGGAGCCTGGGGAGGGCGAAAAATGGGTTTAAAAAAAGGTGAACTCAGCTCGCGTGCCCTGACAAATGGCTCCGCATGCCACCTGTGGCACACGTGCCATAGCTTCGCCATCACTGGCATATTAGAATAATAGAAAGTGTGGCAGGCCAAAAATCCAAAAGAAAAGATGGCTGCAGGCCTCACAGGCTAGAGGAAATCTTGCCTGAAGCCTTGGACTCTCTACCAACCCCAGAGAGTTAGATGGACCAAGGAGATCCTCATTGATGACATCTAAGGCAGGGGTGTCAAACTCAGTTTCATTGAGGGCCGCATCATGGTTGTGTTTGACCTCGGAGGGGGGGCATGGCCATGGTGGGTGTGACACAGGACACATGTTGGGGGCACCTGTAATGGCCATTCTGGCAGGATTTCCCAGAGACTCTCCCTCACACATCATCATAATCTCCTTCCTTCCCTCCCTCTTCATTCTCCTTTCTTCTTCCTTCCCCTCTTTCCTTATTTCATTGAGGGCCGCATCAGGGTTGTGTTTGACCTCAGGGGGAGGGGCTGGAGGAGGCATGTCCAGGGTGGGTGTGGCCAGCTCAACCTCACTCATGTCGGGGGGGGGGGGCACTTGCAGTGGCCAACCGCTAAGGCAGGACTTCTCTCAGACCCTCCTTCCCTCTCATTATAATCTTCCTTCCTTCCTCTTCTTCTTTTTCCTTCCCTCTTCGTTCTCATGTCTTCTTTCTTTCCCTCTTTCCTTATTTTTCCTTCCTTGCTCTCTTCCCATCTTTTCTTCTTTTTCTTTGTCTTTTCTCTTTCCCTTTCTCCTTCCCTGTCTCTTCTTGGATGCTCAAAAGCGAAAGGGGAAACATTTCTCCTTTTGCTTTGTTTTTAGCTTGTTTTGATCGCCCTTTCCAGCAAAAACAGGGCTTGAAGGGGGGGGGGACGTGGCCCCAGCTCCGTTTTCGCTGCCAGAGGCACTGCTGGCCAGTCCTTTGCTGTTTCCAGGCCAGCCCCACGGGCCAGATATAAGCACCCCGCAGGCTGGATCTGGCCCATGCGGCTTTGAGTTTGACACCCCTGGTTTCGTGGAATCTTTCCAAGCAGTGAGAGGAAACTCCGGCCATCAGGTGGCCATCTTTAGGACAATAGCCTGCTTCTCTTTTCCTTGAGAGGCTCCTGGTCCATAGGGCTTTCAACATCGTTCAGCATCACTTTGGGTGGAAGCTGCCCCTGAAATCTTGGACCATCTCTTCCTCCCTTCAGGTCCTGCTGAAGCTCTTCAGCTACTGCATCAAAGTGAAGGTCAACCGCCAGCAGCTGGTGAAGATGGAGATGAATACGCTCAACGTCATGCTGGGGACACTGAACTTGGTAAGCGGCCATGTTCCCGCCGCCTGGCAGGTTCTGTCTCTCTTTCTCCTTCCCTGCTTGGTGGCATGGAAGCGATGGTGCCCGGGGCCAGCAAAGAGGAAGCCAGACTGGCGGCCGAGCTCTTCATCTCCAACGCTCTCGTTTGCCTCCTCTCCGTAGGCTTTGGTGGCCGAGCAGGAAAGCAAGGACAGCGGGGGAGCGGCGGTGGCAGAACAGGTCCTCAGCATCATGGAGATTATCCTGGACGAGTCCAACGCAGAGCCGCTGAGTGAGGACAAGGTTGGTGCACGGGAGTAAACTTGTGGGCGGAAGAGGAAGGTGGGTGGCCTTTAGAGGCACAGTGTCAGGTCTCCCATCACTTAAACCTCCATAGGTTCTGGCTCCATAGGTTGAGAAAGCTGTACAGTTCGATTAGAGGTCAAGTGTATTGCAGCATTGCATAGCCAGAACTGATCATCACGGGCCAAAATAGCGCTTAGCAATAGCGCTTAGACTCATATACCACTTCACAGTGCTTTTACAGCCCTCTAAGCGGTTTACAGAGTCAGCCTCTTGCCCCACCCTCCCCCCAATAATTTGGGTCCTTATTTTACTGGCCTCGGAAGGATTGGAAGGGTGAGTCAATCTTGAGCCGGTCAGAATCGAACTGCTGGCAGTAGGACAAATTTAGCCTACAATACTGCATTCTAACCACTGGGAGGGAGGGAAGGAGGGAGGGAAGGAAGGAAGGAAAGGAAAGGAAGGAAGGAAGGAAGGAAGGAAGGAAGGAAGGAAGGAAGGAAGGAAGGAAGGAAGGAAGGACTGTGACTTATAGACCTCTTCACAGTGTTTTTACAGCCCTCTCTAAGCGGTTTACAGAGTCAGCCTCTTGTCCCCAATAATCTGGGTCCTCATTTTACCCACCTTGGAAGGACAGAAGGCTGAGTCAACCTTGAGCCGATCAGAATCGAACTGCTGGCAATGGGGCAGAGTTAGCCTGCAATACTGCATTCTAACCATTGGGAGGGAGGGAGGGAAGGAAGGAAGGAAGGAAGGAAGGAAGGAAGGAAGGAAGGAAGGAAGGAAGGAAGGAAGGACTGAGACTTATATACCGCTTCACAGTGTTTTTACAGCCCTGCAAGAAGCCGGGCTGGTGTCCCAAGGGGCTTCCGCTTGCCTGTCTCAAACCGGGTGGGCGATTCTCTCCGCAGGGCAACCTGATCCTGACGGGTGACAAGGACCAGCTGGTGATGCTACTGGATCAGATCAACAGCACGTTTGTCCGCTCCAACCCCAGCGTGCTCCAGGGCCTCCTGCGCATCATCCCTTACCTGTCCTTCGGGGAGGCGGAGAAGATGGAGATTCTGGTGGACCGTTTCAAGCCCTACTGCAGCTTCGACAAGTACGGACAAGAACGATGCCCCGGGGCCGTTCTCCGTCTTCTTCTAAATACACTTGGGTTTGGGTGTGTGTGCACACCAGCAGGGCCGCGTGACCTTCCCCCGTTGCACAAACGGAGCCGGGCGTGTGGATTTTGTCCAGTTTCTCTCCTGCTCAAGGAGACAAGGAACGAAAACGGCTTCTCCTTTTGAGTTTCGTTCTCTTTTAATTTGCGGTTTTAGTATATCACAGAAGTGAGTACACCCCCTCACATTTTGTAAATGTTTTAAGTATATCTTGCCAGCCGTTTAGACATTAATGGCTGCATGTTGCGATATTTTGAGGGGACAGCACATTTACACTGTTACACAAGCTGTGTACTCACTACTTTACATTGTAGCCAAGTGTTATTTCTTCAGTGTTGTCACATGAAAAGATAAATATGAGGGGCTGTACTCACTTCTATGATATACTGTAAAATACAAAGATGAGAAGAGAGAGAAAAATAGGAAAGGAGGGGAAGGAAAAGGAGGGGGGAAGGGGGGCATGAGATAAACGGGGGAAGAGAAAAAAGAAAGAAAAGAGGGCATTGACTCTTCTTAGCACAATACAAGATGAACACGTTCCAACCTATATTTTTTGCTTCGACCTGTGAATATATAACTAGCCGTTCCTACGAACACTAAATCTTTATGATCACGGTCATAAAGTTTCATTTGTTGTTGTTATTCCCCTTCGCAAGCGCAAATTCCAGAAGCGATATCCAAATAAGAACCTCTTTTCCTCTTAGCATAAAACAATCCATTTAACCGTTCCTGCTTTATCTTCCTTACCACGGAATTTTTTTTGAGTTTTGTTCTCGTTTCAAACTGCCCAGTGGCTTTTCCTGGCCCCGAAAAAGCAGAACATGATTCAGGTGGTCTTTCCGAGACCCTCTCGATGCCTCTGTTCTGACCTAGGCTTCCCAAAAGCACGAAGCTGACTCGTCGTCCCGATAAAACCAATAAAATTCTTTAATAAAACCACTTTTATTTAGTTTAAAGGGAATTCCTCTCCAGCAAAGTCCTGGCCAACAATCTTTATGAGATTTCACAACTGCACACCTTTGTCAGGCTTGGAGAGCTGCCAGGCCAATATCTTCCAAACGCCATGCAAATTACTTGGCAAAAAGTCAGGAACAGATGTTTACCCAAATGAATTGAACTCATTGTCTCCTGCAAACTCCCCTCCCCTTTTGCTTCTCTTTATTCCTTATGGGAGAAGCCCTTCACCGTCCACCTGTGGCTGTACTCCCGAATCTACCTTTGTTCCTTAGCGGTTCCCTTCATCTGGCAACTCTGCGTATGCGCACACTGGGAACAGACTCCAGCTGTTCTGCCACACTGATGTCCGACTCTGAAGGCAGCTGATAACTGTCAGACGGCTCTGCCCCCCTCTCTTCCTCTCAGAGCCCTCTCAGAGCCTTCCCCAGACTCCAGGACTGGCCCATCTTCCTCCCCAACCCTCCTCGCTGTACCACCAGATTCAACAGCCTCCTTTCTTTCCTCTCTCTCAGGTACGACGAGGAACACAGTGGGGACGACAAGGTTTTCCTGGATTGTTTCTGCAAAATTGCAGCCGGCATCAAGAACAACAGCAACGGGCATCTGCTGAAGGACCTCATCCTACAGAGAGGGATCACCCAGGGCGCCTTGGATTACATGAAGAAGCATATTCCCAGCGCCAAGAAGTGAGAGACCCGCTTGGGAGTCTGGGGGGGGAACGGGGACTGGCCTGGGGGTGGCTCCACTCCCCAAGGAACCGCTGGGGTGGGGGAGAGGTTGGAGAGAGCGTGAGGTTGGATCCTTAGTTAGGCTGAGCCGCACGGTTCATTGCATGCTGCATACCGGCCGTCCCCCCTCACAAGGACGGGTTGTGTTCCTATTGGGGCAGGCCAGGCGCCCCCTTTTCCACACTGGCAGGGGAATACTTCACTGGAGCCTCTTTTAGCCAGGCGGTGTTGGGAGTTGCAGCCTGGCAGTCCAGAGGGCCACTGTTGTTCGCTTGAGGCCTGGATTTTAAAGGCCAGCCCTGCAGTTGTATCCGAGGGAACCCTTTTGGAGGGTGGGGTGGTCGGGGACACTTTCATTGCTCCCAAGGAGAGACATGGCTGAGCGATGTCCCATGGATACTTCTGCACTGATGCTCTCCTTCCCCTTTCCCCTATTCCCCCCCCCCCCCCCGCCAATCTGACAGTTTGGATGCCGATGTGTGGAAGAAGTTTCTGTCTCGACCGGCCCTCCCATTTATCCTGCGGCTCCTCCGAGGACTCGCCACCCAGCATCCGGCCACCCAGGTGAGGTGTCCTCCCTCCCTCAACCTCCTCCCTTCTCCTCCCTCCATCTCCTCCTCCTCCCTCAACCTCCCCCTCGTCTCTTAACCTCCCCTCTCCTCCTCCTCCTTCCTACATCTCCTCCTCCTCCCTCAATCTCCTCCTCAATCTACCCTCTTCTCCTCTCCTCCTCCCCCCTCTTCTGTTTTGCTGTGGGAAGCAGGAAGTGTTAACAGAGCAGCGCCCCCCCAAACTTTTGGCCACTTGGGATCAGTTCCACGGGGAAAGGTTTTTCCGTGGACCAGAGGGGTGGTGGTTTTGCGTGCTGCCTGCAATCCCCGTATGGGGCTTCTCTTATTTGCACAGCCCAGTTGCTGGCATGCTGCGGGCCGGGGCCACGGGTTGGGGACCCCTGTTATAGAGTCTGCCTTTGGCAGGGACAGTGCCTAAACACCGGAGGCTCCTTGGCTTGCGTTCTGTCCTCATGAGTTCAATGCTGGGCCCTGACATTTATCCTCCTAGCTGTGCCTTGGTGGGGAGGGGGAAGGGCTTTCACTCCCCCAGAGTGAAGCCTTTGTCAGTTAGGGAGTATGGACATTTTAGTCCCGTGACTGTGCTGCAACCTTTTGATAGCGAAAGGTTTAAAGGAAAACAACGGAGCGTATTGTCTCTTCACCCTATATCGAACATCCGTCTGGTCTGTTGGCCCTCGAGTTAAAAGCCTCCTCCCCTCCTCCCTTCCCCTCCACCTGCTCCACAGGCGTTGATTGGGACCGATTCGATCTCCAACTTGCACAAGCTGGAGCAGGTCTCCAGCGACGAAGGCATCGGGACGCTGGCCGAGAACCTCCTGGAAGCCCTGCGGGAGCACCCGGACGTCAACAAGAAGATCGACGCGGCTCGCCGGGAGACACGGGCAGAGAAGAAGCGGATGGCCATGGCCATGCGTCAGAAGGCCCTGGGCACCCTCGGCATGACGGTAACGGAGTCCTCTCTCTCGGGGTGGCGGGAAGCAAGGAGGCCTTCGGGGAGTGCAAGCCCGTGACCCTTCCTCCTCCTCCTCCTCAACCCCTCCTCCGCTCTGCTTGGCTTGCTAGACGAACGAAAAGGGACAGGTGGTGACAAAGACAGCGCTGCTGAAGCAGATGGAGGAGCTAATCGAAGAGCCTGGCCTGACATGCTGCATCTGCCGGGAAGGCTACAAGTTCCAGGTGAGCCCGGAGCCACACCTTCCCTGGGAAGGGGAGCGGGACGACCCCACTTCGGAGGCAGCTCACCTTATCTGCTCTCTCCCTGCTGCAGCCCACCAAGGTCCTGGGCATCTACACCTTCACCAAGCGGGTGGCCCTGGAGGAGTTCGAGAACAAGCCTCGGAAGCAACAGGGCTACAGCACCGTCTCCCACTTCAACATCGTCCACTACGACTGCCACCTGGCAGCGGTCAGGTAAGGAAGCCCGGTTGGCATTCAGCCAGGCCTGGATCGGTGTGAGGAAGCCCACGATGGAGCCGGTCAGCTAATTGGGGTGGAGGTGTTATCCATGAAGAAGTGGTATTCACTTGGTTTGGTTTGGTTTATTTGGATTTATATGCCGCCCTTCTCCAAAAGGACTCAGGGCGGCATACAACATTAAAAAACACACATCCCAAAAGTTAAGAAAGATTAAATCCATTTCCAAAAAAACAAACCGAATTTTTTAAAAAAGACAATACATTTAAAATAAGTTAAAATTAACAGGCCAGGCCGGCTTGCTGGAAAAGCCAACTTTTTAGGGCACGTCGGAAGGACCGGAGGTCGGGGATTATGTGAAGCTCCGGGGGCAGCTCATTCCAGAGGGAAGGCGCTCCCACAGAGAAGGCTCTCCCCCTGGGGGTCGCCAGCCGACACTGCCCGGCCGACGGCACCCTGAGGAGGCCAACTCTGTGGGATCGTACTGGACGGTGGGAGGCTACTGGTGGCAGTAGGTGGTCTCGCAGGTACCCTGGGCCTAAGCCATGGAGTGATTTAAAGGTCATAATTAATACTTAACTACCGGTTCGCAAATGTACATCTCTGCGCATACTCTCAGCCTTCCCCGCATGCGCTTTTGGCAAAAAAGGGCCTAAATGGGATGTCATGGGGGGGTGGGCGAGGGGAGTGGGCAGGCCACCTGTGATTTCTACCGGTTCGGGCAAACCGATCTGAACCGATAGAATACCACCTCTGATGAAGACCCACGGATAACCCAGGTCTCGGGTAGGGGCCCCATGGGAAGGGGTGGATACGCTGGGAGAACTTCATGCCCCTGACGGACGTGTGTTTCTTTCGCCTGGCAGGTTGGCGCGGGGCCGCGAGGAGTGGGAGAGCGCCGCCCTGCAGAATGCCAACACCAAATGCAACGGCCTCCTGCCAGTCTGGGGGCCGCACGTCCCGGAATCTGCCTTCGCCACCTGCTTGGCAAGGTGAGTTGGAAGGACGCCCTTTTTTCTGGAACACCTGCGGCGCCTGGCAAGGGGCACCTTCCCACCTGGGAGCAGGAGGAGGAAGAAGCCCTTGCGTGTCTCGTGAGGTGTCCCACTTGCCAAAAAAAGAGTCTGTTTTCGTGGCTTATCCCTCCTTAACCTCGTTTTCCCACGGAATCGATCCCAAATGTCATCCCTTAGGAATCAGGGAGCCCTAACTTTCTCGTGGTTTTCCCTCTGCAGGCACAACACTTACCTCCAGGAATGTACGGGGCAGCGGGAGCCCACCTACCAGCTCAACGTGCACGACACCAAGCTGCTTTTCCTTCGGTTTGCCACGGAGCAGTCGTTCAGCGTGGACACGGGGGGCGGCGGCCGGGAGAGCAACATTCACCTGATCCCCTACATCATTCACACAGTGCTTTATGTCCTCAACACGTCAGTATCCCCCGGACCCTTGATTGTGCTTTTAGACCTAGGTTGGAAGGATCAGGCCGGAGGAGGAGGAGGAGGGGGTCAGCAGTTAATGGCTGAGCACGTTGACCGCAGAGGGTTTGCATGCTCCCCTCCTCCATTGCCTCATTGCCCGTCTTTGCGGCTGGTGCCCAAATCTTGTCTGCCAGGCTGTGGGCAGCAGGTGTTCTGACCTAGGCTTCCCCAGCAGTCCTCGTCCTGATAAACCCCTTTTATTTAATTGAGAGTGAATTCCTCTCCGGCAAAGTCTTTCCTCTCCCACAGTCTTTCAAGTTAGTTCACAATTACCGCCCTTTATCAGGCTTGGAGAGTGGCCAGGCCGATATCTTTCAGACGTGGCAAGGATGCAGGAATGAACTAATGGTCTCCTGCAAACTCCACTCCCCTGTCGCTCCTCTTTTACTTCCTCTGGAAGGGGCCATTCACCGTCCACCTGCGGCCTTACTCCCAAGTTGACCCCTTCTTCCTTGGCTGTTCCCTTCATCTGGCAGCTCTGCGTATGCACACACTGGGAACAGGCTTCAGCTGTTCTTCTGCCTCACTGATATCCGACTCCGAAGGCAGCTGATAACTGTCAAATGGCTCTGGCCCTCTCTCTGCCTCCGACACAGAGCCCTCATCAGAGCCTTCCCCAGACTCCAGGACTGGCCCAGGTTCCTCCCCAACCCTCCTCACTGCCTGAATCTGCTGCCAGATCCGCTGGCCGCTGGTGGGCCACAACAGCAGGACAGACCCTGGGCCCTTACCCTGGAAGCCTCCCCTTGCCCAAATCATTTCCTTCTAAATCGCTCCAGGTAACCCTCGACTTACAACGGTTCCTTTAGTGACTGTTCGAAGTTAGAACAGCATTGAAAAGAAAGACGTAGGGCTCTTTTTCACAATTAACAACCGTTACAGCGCCCCTGTAGTCACAGGATCAATACTTGGGTTGCTTTGCAATCGTTTGATGTTTATGATGGTCACGGTGTCCCAAAGTCACGTGATCCATTTTTTACGACCTTCTGACCAGCAAAGTCACTCAGATTCACTCAAGCGTCGTGTTGCTAACTTGACAGTGGCAGTGATTCACTTAACAACTGTGGCAAGAAAGGTTGTAAAAGGGGGGGGGACTCGCTTTTAACAACCGTCTCGGAAATGTTGGGTTGAGTTGTGGTCATAACTTGAGGACTACCTATACAGGAAAAGGGTAGTCGACAAGTAGGAGAAAGTGCTTCACCCTCAAAGGCCATTTTTCTTGCTTATTCTCCTTTGGCACCACTGTCTTGCTTAGCAACAGGAATTTGGGGCTCAATTGTGGTCATACGTTCTTCTTTTCTTCCTTCCTTCCTTCCTTCCTTCCTTCCTTCCTTCCTTCCTTCCTTCCTTCCTTCCCTCCCTCCTTTTTCCTTCTTTCTCTTTCTCTTTCTCTCTCTCTCTCTCTGTATAGTTCTTTGTCTCACACTCTCTCCCTCCCTCTGTCTCTCTATGTCATTCTCTCTCTGTGTCTGTCTGTCTGTCTCTCTCTCTGTGTATCTCTCTGTCTCTCTTCCCTCCCTTCTTCTCTGTCACTGTGTGTGTGTGTGTATGTGTGTGTATCTGTCTGTCTGTCTGTCTGTCTGTCTCTCAGTCACTCACTCACTTAATCACTCATTCTCTCTGTGTATCTCTTTCTGTGTGTGTGTCTCTCTGTCTGTCTCTCCCTCCCTCCCCCTCTGTGTGTGTGTGTGTTGAGGTTGAGGACTCCTGTCGAACAGGGCTTGGGATGTCTATGGAGATTTTCCGTCATCCAGGTCATAGTTGTCCCGAATGTGCTTTTTCAGGAGGCAACTGGACTCTCTTGTCTTTTCTTCAAAGACGTTCCGCTTCTCATCCAAGAAGTTTCTTCAGCTCTGACTGGAGGATGGTGGGGAAGGGAAGGGTTTATACCAGTGGTGGGTTGCAGGCGGTAACCCGCCGTACCGGTGCCTGCCAGGAGCACTGGGTTCTGTTCCAGTACGGTGCTCCGGAGGGCCCACCCACCTGCCCTCGTTCCTTACCTGTATTTGAAGGAAACGGGCCATCTGTGCACGCACGCACAGCGTACGGCGCCTGCGCGACGCTCCGCCGAGCAGCTGGAGCATCGCTGAGGCATCACGAAGCGTCACAGGAGATAAGGATCACTGCACGCATTACCGGTTGCAACAGGATCCAGAACCCACCACCGATTTAGGCTCCTTGCAGACAGTTGGTCATTTGCCTTCTTTTTAGGGAGTCATTGAGGCCACTCGGAGGTTTGTCTCCGTCCTTAGAATCACCTGAGTGATGCAAATGGGTACGGAGCCTTCTTGGAACTGCTGAAAGGACTGTGTTGTAGACTGGAGATCACCTATCGTCGTGATGGCGAACCTGTGGCACGCGGAGCAATATCGGTGGGCACGCAAAGTCTGATTTTTGAGCCTACTGGCACACCAGAAGTCGGGAAACAGGCTGTTTTCGGCCTCGGGGGATTGGGAAGGCTGTTTTCGCTTTCCCCAGGCTCCTATAAAAGGGTCTGGAGCCTGGGGAGGGCAAAAAACGGTTCCACCGTGCCATCGCGTGCCAAAAGCGGGGGTCGCACCGGGGGGAGGGGTCACAGGCACAATGTGGGAGGTGGGGCGCATAGAATTATGGGTGTGGGCACGCATAGCGGGGGTCGCACCGGGGGGAGGGGTCAAAGGCACAATGTGGGAGGTGGGGCGCATAGAATTATGGGTGTGGGCACGCATGCGCACAACCACACACACACACCAATTTTGGCACGCGATGGCAAAAAGGTTAGCCATCACTGACCTATCTGTTGAGAGAGGGCTGTTCAATGTGGACATAGATGGCCTCCAGGTGGCCTCAACGACTCTCTGAAAAGGATGCAAACGACCAGCTGTCTGCAAGGAGTATAAATCCTTCCCTTCCCCACCATTCAGTCAGAGCTGAAGAAGCTTCTTGGATGAGAAGTGAAATGTCTTCAAAGGAAAAACCAGAACGTCCAATTGCCTCTTGAAAAAGCACCTTTGGGACAAGGAGCTTGGGTCTCTCTGTCTCTCTCTCTCTCTCTCACACACACACACAATAGAAGAAGAGTGGGACTCCTCTGCTGGGCTTCTTACCTGCCCGGTCCTTATCTAAGACACGCATTCCAGGCCAGGCAGAGATGAGGCCTTGCGACCTGCGGGCTGGGGTGGGGAAAGGCTTCTTCGGTCCAAGTCCCACCCACCCCCCTCTTGACAGCCTCTGCTTGTTTCCTCTGCAGGACGCGGGCAACCTCTCGAGAGGAGAAAAACCTGCAAAGTTTCCTGGAGCAGCCGAAGGAGAAGTGGGTAGAAGGGGCCTTTGAGGTGGACGGCCCCCACTACTACACCGTCTTGGCGCTTCACATCCTGCCCCCCGAGCGGTGGAAGGCGATGCGCATCGACATCCTGAAGCGCCTGCTGATCATCTCCCACGCCCGGACGGTGTCCCCGGCAGGAGCCAGCAAGTAAGCACACGAGCTGGCCGTGTTCTGACCGAGGCTTCCCCCAAAAGGCACGAGGCAGAGTCCTGGTCCCCGACAAAACCCCTTTTATTAAATAAATGTGAATTCCTCTCATTAGCATTCAGCAAAGGCCTGGCAAACAGTCTTTCAAAGGAATATTTATGACCGCAGACCTTATCTATCTTGGAAAGCTGCCATGTCAATACTTCCCAAACGCAGTGCTGTGCAAGGAAAGACTTGGCACGGAGTCTCTGAGATTCACGGACAGATCTTCACACTCCTGAAACGAATCTAACGAACGAATTGTTTCTTGTAAAAGCCCACTCCCCTTTCACTCCTCTTTTATGTCCTATGGAAGGGGCCATTCACCGTCCACCTGTAACTTTACTCCCAAGTCGACCCCTGTTCTTTAGCTGTTCCCTTCGTCTGGCAATTCTGCTCACGCACACACTGGGAACAGGCTCCAGCTGTTCTTCTGCCTCATTGACGTCTGACTCCGAAGGCAGCTGATAACTGTCAGACGGCCCTGGACCCCTCTCTGCCTCCGACACAGAGCCCTCGTCCGAGCCTTCCCCAGACTCTAGGACTGGCCCATGTTCCTCCCCAACCTCCTCACTGTCTGACTTCTGCCAGCTCTGCTGACCGCTGGTGGGCCATAACAGGGTGTGGGCAGGCCGTCCTATATTTGCACTTAAAAGTGGTCATTAAAGCAAGGGCTGCTGGGGAGTCCCTTCTTTTTCAGGGCTGTCACAACTTTGAACCGTCCCTGAATGAATGGTTGTAAGTCGAGGATGATCCGTGAGCCTGGGAGTTGCCCTTCCCCCTTGGCCTGTCCAGTAGAGCCAAAGCTGCTCCAACTCAATTTTAGAGTTCACCTGGTGAAGGCTGGATTTGGGGTCACAGCCCCTTCCGGCTGCTGCCAGCGATGTCTGTCCCTCTTCCGCGTCTGCTGGGGTGGGGGCTTTTCTGAGGTCAGGGGTGACTGGTTTGCTGATGGTGAGGAATGGAAGGATTTATATTCCTTGCAGACAGCTGGCCATTTCCATGCTTTTAACGGGGCCTTGAGGCCACTTGGAGTTTTATCTGTGTCCTCACGCTCACCCGAGTGGGTCTAATGGTCCAGTTGCCCCCTGAAAAAGCACCTCTGGGACAACCATGACTGGGGAGACTGAGAATCTATACCTGTGATGGCGAACCTATAGCATGTGTGCCACAGGTGGCACGCAGAGCCCTCCTTGCGGCCACGCGAGCGTTGCCCCAGCTCAGCTGCACCGTGCATGCCTCCCGCCAGCCTGCTGGTTCTCCTGTGCGCTGCTAGGGGAATCGTAGGATCCAATCGTAGGATGACTCTGTTTCAGTGGAATATACAGAGATCCTCATGGACCGATAGTGCTGCCAGCTCTGAGACCTTTCTAGCGGATGTAATCGCTACTAAAAAGACGGTTTTGAGGGTCAACAATCTGATGGTACGAATGGGTTCGAACGGCTCAGCCGTGAGAGCCCTAAGTACTAGGGGTAAATCCCATGTAGGATAACAATGGACCACCGGCGGTTTGAGGTTAGATGCGCCCTTCAGGAAGGACTGTACCCACGGATGGTGAGCGAGGGAGCGGCCCTGGCCGCCTCCAATCACAGTCGATAATGCTGCAATTTGCCGACGGAGAGTGCTGGGCGTTAGCTCTTTGTCCATGCCCCATTGTAAGAAGTCTAGTACCTGTGGTATGGATGCCGTAATCTGATCCACAGAGACTGACCAGCACCACCTACAGAAGGCCTGCCAGATAGCCTCATAAATCCGCGTCATGGACGGACGCCGAGCCGCTTGGATTGTGACAATGACCTTGTCAGAGCTGACGAATCAGGATAGCCCGTTCATGTGCCACATGGCTAATTGTAGTAGCTGTGGGTTCGGATGGATGAGAGCCCCTTGAGAAAGAGTTATCCGGTCGTCTAGAATTTTCCACGGGCGAGAAATTGAAAGACGGACGAGGTCGGCGTACCAAGGGCGTCTGGGCCACATTGGCGTGACCAGGAGAACTTCCGCCTGTTCCGACAAAATCTTCTGGATGACTAGCGGTACGAGTGGGAGAGGTGAGAAGGCGTAAAGAAGGCCCTTCGGCCAGGGGCTGTGAAGGGCATCGATGCCTTCTGCTTCCAGTACATAGAACCTGGTGAAGAATCTTGACAGGTGCGTATTGTGTGGTTGAGCAAAAAGATCCACTTGGGGACGGCTGAAGCAGCGAGACAGTTCCTGAAACAGAGTCGGATGGAGTTGCCACTCCGTCTGGTCTACCGTGGTCCTGCTCAACCAATCCACCTGTACATTGGCCGTGCTCGATATGTGCTCTGCTCGAAGTGATAACAGGTGAGCCTCTGCCCAATGGTGAAGACATTCCTCTTCCAGCATCAAGGCCTGGGACCTGGTGCCTCCCTGGCGGTTGACATGTGCCTTGGAAGCAACATTGTCCGTGAATACCAACACATGTTTGGCTGTCACCTGGTCTCAAAAGTTGCGAAGGTCTAAGCAGATTGCTTGAAGCTCTAGCCAGTTGATGCTGTTCCGCAACTCCTGGGCACTCCAGCGACCCTGCATCACTTGGTCCAAGGCATGGGCACCCCACCCGAATAGACTCGCGTCTGTTGTTACTACAACACGGTCCGGCTGCTTGAAGAGGCACCCTTTGAGGATCTTGGAGGATGTCCACCATTGGAAGGATTGCAACATCTTGGGAGACAACCGGACCTTGGTTTGTGAGTGGCTGCTGGGAGCCCTCTGAAATGGGAGCAGAAACCACTGGAGAGGTCGTGCGTGAAACCTCGACCAAGGGACAATGTCTATACATGAGATCATCTTCCCCAGGAGTTGGGAGAGGACTGCGAGGGGAAGAGATCGCTGCGTTTGCACCTGACTCACCAGGGTCTGAAGGCTTTGACGTCTCTCCTGGGACAGTGACACCACACACCGTTCGGAGTCGATGATGGTCCCGGGATGGAGGAGGGACGTGGTCAGGTGCAAGTGACTCTTTGGAAAGTTCAAAACAAAGCCATGATGTTGCAAGGCGTCAATCGTGGTCTGCAAATCCCGCCTTGCCTGATCTGGGGAAGATGACAGGATCAAGACGTCATCTAAATCACAGTTGACCTTTACAGGAATCGACCGAAGGGATGCCACTGTCACCGCCAACAACTTTGTGAAGGTTTGTGGGGCCGATGAAAGGCCAAATGGCAGGGTGCGGTATTGAAAGTGACGCCCGCAAACTGGAATTGCAAGAACCTTCAATGCGACGGGTGTATCGGGTATGACGTCTTGTTCCTGCACCTGTTCTGCGAAAAATCGTTCCGTGGAATCAAGGCCCACAGCAGTACTGGCTTGAGTAGTGGCGCCTTCCATCTTGGTAGTTGCTTTAGCTGTATATAAAAGCGATTTAAAGAAGGCAGGCCAGAACAGGCCAGTGTGTCTTCCACCAGACCGTCGTCATCCGACAACTCCAGGGCAGCAACATCCTCCTCCTCACCCAGAATAGAACCCTCGCTATAAGCTGAGGGTGGTGGTAAGGGAGGATCAGCCTGGGAAATAGGTCTGTAGCAAGGCTGGTGGCAACGCTGCAATTCTGCATCCACCCCCTGGGAAATGGCCGCAGAAATCATGTGGTGAAGTTCTGGGGGCAAGTTAAAGTCGGGCCCATCCTCGGGCCTGAGGCCTTCAGCCATGGGCGTGAAGGTGGCCGTGGGCTCTGAGCACGAGGATGCCTGAATCGTGGTCGGGCCGACCATAGGAAGGTCTGGGGTAGATCGGGCCCCTAAGCCCCCTTCGTCTGCACCTATTCCCAGGGGTGTGGGAAGATTGAGGGACCAACCTTGAATCCCTGCTGGAGGAAGTGAGGGAGCAGGAGAATGGCGTTCAGCCACCAAGGTAGGAGGGACCTATTGGTGGGCCTAGGAGCCTTGGCTGATGACCTGGCCTTATCTTTGCACTTGGCAGCTCTATCTGGGGCTGCTGATGGGGCGCGCGCCTTATGTCTAGAGGCGCTAGTGGTGGACCTACCCACCCTGGTGCTGGGCCCGGGGGTCTCAGAGTGCAGCGGGAAAGAGCTGGAAGTTCCATCGCTGCTACCGATAATAGAATGATTGGCCATAGCAAGGTATGAAAGGAAACGGGAGAGAGTTGAAAGACTCAAGCTCACATCTGAAAACAGGGCAAACCGCTGATCAATGTGGCAAGCTGACTCCGTTAGAGCGATGATGCAACACGGTGCTAAAAGAATGGTGGCGAACCGACCTCCGCAGCACAATGACTCTCTCTGTATTCCACCGCAGTTGGAGCGCGAAAGGAAAACTCCGCCCCTTCCTGTTGTTTTTTGGCGCGAGGCTACTAACGGCTCAAAATGGCCAGCGCTAGCAAACTATTTCGGCGCAAAATTCAAATTAGCTCTAAAAATGGCCACCATTCTTCTCTATCCGGAAGGAAAGGCTCCGGCTGCCGAAATGACGTTGCTAATACATCCGGGACCGTACGGCAGCGGCAAGGCTCCAGAAAGATAGGGAGCGGACATCCGATGCATGGTTGACCGCGCTCGTGCCTGCTTAAGAGAATGGCATGCTGCCTCTCTCTGCGGCAACCAGGAAGGATGGGAGGCGGTAACAAGCGGGTCATTTACCCCTGCGCCAACTTGAGAGCGACAAACCGACTCTCACCACGGCCACTGATCAAGATTGAGAGTGGCGAACCGACTCTCTTCTAATTTAAACCCGTTCAAACACCCGATAAGCAATCCTCCTGGCGAACATTCCTCTGGCCGCTAGAGCCGCAAGGAACCTCAAATTATTTAAATTCAAGCGCGAACGAACTTCGACAATCCTCAATCAAACTGTATTCCACGATAAATTTAGTAGCAATGAAGAATCCAAGTCCAATGAGTTAATTTTGTCTATTATCCTAGAGGAAAAATTTTTGCGTCTCTTTAAGGCTGGACTGAGTTAAAAAACTGAACCATCCCGGTCAGAGGAGGCGTGGTCAACAACTACATAACTCAGTCTCTAGGCTAATGGACAAAGTTAACCCATGCTTGGATTCCCCTCGCAGCGCACATAGAAGGACCGTTCAGGTAAGTCAACGGTCATTTTTGTGTCTCTGCTGCGCATACGCTGGGGATGTGGCACATGCAGGAGATGTTCCAATTTATTAAAAGAGCCATGTTGGCACATGTGGGAAAACCCAAATCTAAAAGCTTCCAGGGTTTCCCACCCAGTTGAAAGTTCAAGACCCTGCCCCCAACACCCACAAGTCCATCACATGGCCCAATCTTCCACTGCCACGAAAGCAGAGTCCACTCATCCAGTTCCGGCCAGGTGGTGAGACAAAGGATGACCTTGAGTTTCTAAGAAGAATGTTGTTATCGCTACATATCACCCAACTCCATACAATCTCCCCCTCCCATTTTCCCACAGTAGAAAACGAATAGTAGAAACTATGGCAGGCCTGAAGTCCAAAAAGAAAAGATGGCTTGCAGGCTGGCCTGACAGCAGGGGGGGTCGCCTGTGCATGGGTGGGAGGGTGCATGCTGGGGGGGGTTGCACACGCATGCGTGCACATGTACGCTGTCAAGTGTGCACACACACGCTTTCGGCACACAGTGACAAAAAGTTTCCCCATCACTGATCTGTACAGCCTGACCTCCGGGGGGGGGGGGGTTCCTAACCGGAAATCCCCCCCCCCTCCCCAGCCTTTGCTAAGAGAAGAAGGGAAGCTCAGGTGCCAGGGCCCCTTTGCAACAAGCTCCACTAAAGGCCTGGGAGGCTTGGGGAGTGGGATCGATCTCCCTTTTGCCATTTGCTCCCAGGTGGGAGTGTGTCAGAAAATACCCCCACTCAGCGATGGGCCGTGGAAGTGACCCTCAGCTGAGCATCCCAGGGCTTGACCCCCGCCCCCTCCTTGAGAGAAAAGACTTCCTGTTTTCTGGCCTTACAAAAAGAGGGCCGCCAGTGGTCCAAAAGCAGGGCAGGCTGGAGGGCAGCATCTTTGGGGCTTGGGTCACAAATCAGTTGGTGCAGGAAAAGGGGTAGGGGATTCGGGCTCCAGGCTGCGTGCATTTCCCCTCTCTGTGGTCTCCTTCTCGCCCTTACTGCTGGATTATTCAGTGGCTGGAATTACCGTATTTTTTGGAGTATAAGACGCACCTTTCCCCCCCTCCTCCAAAGAGCATGGAAATGTTGGTGCGTCTTATACACCGAATACAGCCATTTTTGCCCTTCCGAAGCCCTGCATCTGCATGGGTCATTTTTTGCAAAAACAGGTGTTTTTGCCTTTCCCTATCCCCCAGCAGTACTCTGCAGGCTTCAACAGGGCTGGGGGAAGGCAAAAATGCCCCCGTTTATGTGAAAAACGGCTGAAAAACAGGCCATTTTTTTTGCAAAAACGGAGGAGTTTTTGCCTTCCCCCAGCCCCCAGCAGCACTCTGCAGGCTTCAGCAGGGCTAGAGGAAGGCAAAAACGCCCATATTTTTGGACTATAAGATGCACCGGTGTATAAGATGCACCAAGATTTCGAAGAGGCCCGTTTTCCGCTCCGTTTTTTGCAAAAGCGAGCGTTTTTGCCTTCCTCCCGGCCCTGCTGAAGCCTGCAGAGTGCTGCCGGGGGCTTGGGAGGACAAAACCTTTTTTTTTTCTTGCTTACCTCTTCGAAATTGTGGTGCGTCTTATACACCGGTGGTAAAAACCGCTGCACAAAAACTTGTAACCAAACGACATGCTTGATGAAATTGTTTTTCTTTTTCTTTTCTCCTTGCTCTTGTTCTGTATGTGTTGTTTTGTCCTTTTTAAAGAAAAATAAAAAAAATTATAAAATTAAAAAAAATCGTGGTGCGTCTTATACACCAGTGCGTCTTATAGTCCTAAAAATACCGTAATCTGCCCAGCCACGGGACCTGATGGCCTGCCTCTCTTCCCTTCCTAACAGGCTAACGGACAAAGCTGTGAAGGACTACGCAGCCTATCGCTCCAGTCTCCTCTTCTGGGCTCTCGTTGATCTCATTTACAACATGTTCAGAGTAAGTGCTTCCCTTGCATTGGGGTGGCCGAGGGGGGAGCACGTGAGCTGCCAAGAATACGGGCACGGGGCCCCCCCTCTATCCCTTCCTCCCCTCCCTTCCTCCCCTCCCTTCCTCTTTTCCTTTATATCATCATTCTCTTTCTTTTTTTTTCTTTCGTTCTTTCTCTCTCTCCCTTCCTCTTCTTGCTTTCATTCTCTTTCCTCCCAATTTCCCTTCGCTTTCTTTTTCTTTACTTTCTTTTCCCCTTTTCCTTCCTTCCTCCCTCCCTTTCTTTCATTCTTTCCCTCCCTTCCTTTTCTTGCTTTCATTCTCTTTCCTCCCTATTTCCCTTCTCTTTCTCTTTCTTTCCTTTCTGTTCCCCTTTAACATCCTTCCTCCCTTCTTCCTTCCTTCCTCTTTCCCCTCATATCATCATTCTTTCTATCTATCTTTCTTTCTTTCTCCTTCCCTCCCTCTCGTCCTCTTTTTTATTTCATTCTCTTCCCTCCCTATTTCCCTTCTCTTTCTTTTTCTTTCCTTTCTTTCTCCCTTTTCCTCCCACCCTTCCTCCCCCATCGCTCTTTTCCTTCCCTTCCTCACTCCCTCCCCCCCTACAAGTGCCAGCATCTCTTCTGCTTCCTCTCTTCCCTTCAGAAGGTGCCTACGAGCAACACAGAGGGGGGCTGGTCTTACTCTCTGGCCGAGTACATCCGCCAGAACGACATGCCCATCTATGAGGCGGCCGACAGAGCCCTCAAGTCCTTCCAGGAGGAGTTCATGCCCGCGGAGACCTTCTCAGAATTCCTGGATGTGGCTGGTGAGTACTTGGCATCTTTCGGCTTCGTCCGGACACCAGCGGTTGGGGCGTATCGGTGCACCTGCACAGCCAGCTCTGACTTATATCCTGCTTTATTTCAGGATTGCTATCCGAAATCTGCGACCCCGACGGCTTCCTGAAAGATCTCTTCAACTCTCTTCCCTGAGCGCCCCCTCCCCTCAAAGAGAGACTTTGGACTCCCATCCCCCTCCCAATTCCTGCCTCCCCACCCCCACTTCTCAAGGAACGTTGCCGTCACTTTTTCCTCGCCCGCCCGTTCTTCGGCCCACGCTTCTTCCTTCCTTCCTCCTCCTCCTCCTCCTCCTCGAACCCCATTCCGGAGTGATGGATTTGGGCTGATTTTCTTCCAGCCTTTGCTTTGCTTCTCGGCGGCCTTTCCTTCCACCCAAGCCGGAACGTGTGATGGACTCACGGAATCCAAGCCTGGTCAAAGTTTTTTTTTTTTCTGCTTCTATGTGTGTGATCATTTTATCGGTCAATAAATAAGTTAAATACAGTCGGAAGGAAAGACACGCCTGGCCCGGTGTGTCTCTGCGTCAGTGCCTGGCAACGGCCCTTTTTGCTTTCCTCCCAGGTCTTCCGTGGAGAATTAGCAGTTGGAGGGACTCTCCGAATCTTCCCTTCGTCTGCATCCCGCAACCTCCTTGCGGGACGTTGTCCCCTGACAACACTGGTTGTTGAGTTGCCTCTTCTCTCCACTTCCTGGCATCCTCCTCTCCGCTTGTGTTTCTTCCTCAAGAGAAAGAAAGTGTTAAATCTTCCGATGGGGGCAAAGGAGCGGGAAGACACTCCGCTACTGGCACTTTTTTTTCTCCTGGCACCGAAGTGAAATTTTCCTTGGGTCACCCCATCTTTGGTTCACCCACCGAGTTGGACTGGTGGCACCCTTGATTTCGTCCGTCTTGGTTGGGCCTCTTTTTCCAGAGGTTGATCCCAGTGGTGAAATTCAATTTTTTTTACTACTGGTTCTGTGGGCATGGCTTGGTGGGCATGGCAGGGGAAGGATACTGCAATGTCTCCATTCCCATCCCACTCTGGGGCCAGCCAAATTACTCAAAATTTCTGCTACTGGTTCTCCGAACTACTCAAAATCTCCACTACCGTTTTTCCAGAACCTGCTGGATTTCACCCCTGGTTGTCCCCCTCCCTTAAAAAAGCAGATCTTGCCCAGCTAGGAGCTGTTTCACACCCTAACGAGGGCAGCATAAATAGGCATGCAGCAGTAATGGTGTCCTCTTACGTTTACTAGGTGGGCGAGCGGAATCTCGTACCACCACCACTACCGGTTCGCCTGAATCGACACGAACCGGACAATATCACCTCTGGGGTGCAGCCATGAGTAATCCTGCATCTTGAGCAGCCTGGCATTATTTGGGATGACCCATTCTGCGGGGAGCGGCTCCCCGCAGCCTGATCGGCACTCATTGGCCAAGCCAACAAGATGTGGGCAGATGAGCCGAGGCGAAGCTGCCTTTCGCTATCATTCTGCTCCTCGGAAAGCTTCGGGAGACGCTATTCCGGATTTCTCAACCAGTCGCCTTAACTTAAGCAACTTGACAAAAAGGGATTAAATCCGATGAGAAACGAGGATCAGCTCCGTGGCCCGGAGGCAGGGCCGGGATGGTTAATGGTTAGGGAATGTGACCGGAGTGGTTAGAGGCGTCGATTTTAAGCTTGAGCATCGTTTTGTCACAGGGTGGCCAAATGTAGACGTCTTGCTGTTGGCATCAAAGAGGGAAAATAACTGCGGGTCTCCGTGGGAGGCAGGGGTGTGTATTTTGGCATGGTTGTTGCCAAGGAGAGACGGGCAAGGAGGAGCCCAAGGCCTGGCAACAAGGTGCGCTTTGCCGAAAGGAAACAGGTTTGCCCACATGGCCTATAGAGATTCTCAATCATCCAGGTCATAGTTGTCCCAAACCTCCTTGGTTACCGTTTTTCCCCCTTGAAAACATTTTGCTTCTCATCCAAGAAGCTTCCTTGCCGTATTTTTATGACTATAAGACGCACTGGTGTATAAGACGCACCAAGATTTTGAACAGGTAAGTAATAAAAAAAAGGTTTTGCTTTCCCTCAGCCAGCACTCTGCAGGCTTCAGCAGGGCTGGGGCAAGGAAAAAACGGCCCCATTTTTCTCCCGTTTTTCATAAAAACGGGGGCATTTTTGCCTTGCCCCAGCCCTGCTGAAGCCTGCAGAGTGTTGCCGGGGGCTGAGGGAAGGCAAAAAAGCCTCAGGTTTTGTGGAAAATTGCCCATTTTTCACCTGTTTTTCACAAAAACCGAGGCTTTTTTGCGTTCCCTCAGCCCTGCTGAAGCCTGCAGAGGGCTACTGGGGGCTGAGGGAAAGCAAAAAAAGCCTCATTTTTTGTGGAAAATTGCCCATTTTTCACCTGTTTTTCACAAAAACCGAGGCTTTTTTGCCTTCCCTCAGGCCTGCTGAAGCCTGCAGAGGGCTACTGGGGGCTGAGGGAAAGCAAAAAAGCCTCAGGTTTTGTGGAAAGTTGCCCATTTTTCACCTGTTTTTCACAAAAACCGAGGCTTTTTTGCGTTCCCTCAGCCCTGCTGAAGCCTGCAGGGGGCTACTGGGGGCTGAGGGAAAGCAAAAAAAGCCTCATTTTTTGTGGAAAATTGCCCATTTTTCACCTGTTTTTCACAAAAACCGAGGCTTTTTTGCCTTCCCTCAGCCCTGCTGAAGCCTGCAGAGGGCTACTGGGGGCTGAGGGAAAGCAAAAAAGCCTCAGGTTTTGTGGAAAGTTGCCCATTTTTCACCTGTTTTTCACAAAAACCGAGGCTTTTTTGCGTTCCCTCAGCCCTGCTGAAGCCTGCAGAGGGCTACTGGGGGCTGAGGGAAAGCAAAAAAGCCTCCGTTTTTGTGAAAAACAGCCCATTTTTTGCAAAAATGGGATGCGGGGGTGGGCTTTGGGAGGCCAAAAATGGCTGTATTAGATGGATAAGACGCACCAACATTTCCGTGCTCTTTTGGGGGGGGGGAGGTGCGTCATACTCTGAAAAATACGGTAGTTCTGACTGAACTGAATGGAGTGACCGTCAGAACCGAAGAAAGCTGCTCGGATGAGAAGCGAAACCTTTTCGAGGGAAAACAACCACAAAGTCCAGTTGCCTTTTGGAAAAAGCACTTTGGAGGACAACCCTGACCGGCGGGATGGGGAATCTCGGTAGACATTTAGCCAGGACAGAGATGTGGCACTGGGAAAGGGTGCGGAGCACCACTGGCCAAAGGGCAGAGTTTCAGGAGGACTCTGCGGCAGGAGAATGTAGTTAGTCCTCGACTTACGACCACAATTGAGCCCAAAAATTATGTGGCTGAGGGAGACATTCGTTCAGTGAGTTTTGCCCCATTTTACAACTTTCCTTACATGCGTTAAGTGAATGCTTGCAGTTGTTAAATTAGTAACCTGTTAGGGTGTCGCTAAGTGAATCTGGTTTCCCCATTGACTTGGCTTGTCAGAGGGTCGCAAAAGGGGATCACCTGACCCCCGGGACGCTGCAACCGTCAGAAATGTGAGTCAGTTGTCAAGCATCCCAATGTAAACCACTTGACTGTGGGGATACTGCAACGGTCGTAAGCGTGAGAAACGGTCGTAGATCTCTTTTTTTCTGTGCCGGCGTAACTTGGGACAGTCACTGAGTGTTGTAAGTTGAGGACTAGCTGCAAAGTGAAAAGAACCCCGAGTCATCAGTGTGCTTGCTAAGTGGGGAATGCCCCCCCATAACCAACAAGGGCAACCAGGGTGCTTAACCTTCTGCCCAAGGTACCGTATTTTTCGGAGTATAAAACGCACCAAGATTTTGAAGAGGCAAATGAAAAAAAAAAGTTTTTGCACTCTGCAGCCCTCTCAAAAACGGGTCTGTTTTTTGTCAGAAAAAGAGCATGCAGAGTCTTTAGGAGGCTTTTAGAGTGCTTTGGAGGGCTGGGGGCGGGGAGGCAAAAATGAACAAAAAATGGCCTGTTTTTTGCTCATTTTTGCCGTCCCCAGAGCCCCGGAGCACTCTATAAGCCTCCTAAAGGCTCTGCAGGGCCATTTTGGTGAAGGAGGCAGCGTTTCGGGAGGCCAAAAATGCTGTATTCGGTGTATAAGACGCACCCAGATTTTCACCCTCTTTTTTGAGGAAAAAAGGTGCGTCTTATACTCTGAAAAATACGGTATTCTTGGGGCATCCTGGCCCCCTTTCTCCCTCCTTTGACCTGGAAAGCCCCCATCCAAAGTCAGGTCTCTAGTCCTCAGCCACCGGCTGTGTTGCTCTCCTTGTAGACTCATTCATCGATTGCCTTGCAAAGGTCTCCCTCCCCCCATCAGATAATATTCCTCTTATTTCCTGCCATCAGAGACCCTTCAGACAGTGACTCAGAGGCCGGCAGGAAGGTGCAGGGCTCCCCAGGATCTGTAGCTAGATTTCCGGCACGCTGGACAGCCCCTAAAGCAGCATCTTTTGGGCAGGACAGCAGGTACTGTGTTTTCCCGAAATAAGACCGGAAAATGAGGCCTAACGTGATTTTTCAGGATCATCTTTTTAACGACTCCATAATCCCTTGCAGGGTGGAATCTGGGCAACTGAATGGAGCTGTGTGTATACTGGCCGGATGCCCTTCCTGTCACCAATGCGGAGTTCTATTCAGCAGATATAACAGCAGAGTGGGTTGGGCTGTGAGGACCTCCAGAAGTCCTCTAGGTCACCGGCTGTGGCCAGAGAAAGCTTGATGAGTCCTTAAGAGGTAGATAGGGCTGGGGGAGTCATCATCTTCCGAGTCTCTTGAACCTAGCTCCCCTCATCCTCAGCCACTACCATGGAGAAGACCAGACCATCTAACAGCTCTGTTGCCAAAATGTATCCCTTCCTTGCCTCGGTTCAGTTCTCCCTTGTTCTCCTAAAACACAAGCGGTCCTCAACTTACGACCACAATCATCATCATTGTTTTAACGACCCCATGATCCCTTGTGGGGTGGAGTCTGGGCAATTGAATGGAGCTAGCCGAGGGTTTTACTGGCCGGATGCCTTTCCTGTCCCCAGTGCAGAGTTCTATTCAGCAGATACATTCTCCTTGCTCCCGGACACAGAAATATCCGTCTACCTAGGATCAAACTCACAGCCTCCCGATTGTGAGGCGAGAGCTCCACCTCTACGCTACTGCACCATCCCATGATTTTTCAGGGTGCTTGTAAAATAAGCCCTACCCCCCCCCCAAAAAAAAAGTCCCAGTGGTTAAGATCGTCAGCTTAGTTCTGTATTTCCCCTAACTGGAAAATAAGCCCTCGTGTCTTTTGGAGCACAAACTTAATATAAGACCCAGTCTTATTTTGGGGGGGAAACACAGGTAAATTCCAGGACCTTGGCCTTCCATGAGGGTAACATGCTCATGTTGGCTTTTGAGCCAACGGAGTTTCATCTAACCGTGAAGATGCCCAGCCCAGGGACGAAAGGAACTGGGAGGCTCCATTTCCTGAGGGAGGCTTGGTTCTCTCGATGATCCTGAGCGATTGAGGTCATTCTAAGGGTGTTAGGCCTGCCCTTGGCTCCTTCCCTGAGGAACGAGGTGTTGAGCGCCTCCTTCCTGGCTATCGTGCCAACGGCTTCTTCGCAGCTTTTCTCTTCCACTTCCAGAGTGGTGAGCTGGCAGGGGGAAGGCACCGAGCGAAGGTTTAGAAAAAAATTAAACTTTTTTTTTGCCGAGCGTAAGGTGTTTCATGCAAGTCGGGGGAGAGGGGGGAAGCAGGGAGGGGCATCTCGCCCGCTTTTCAAAGCAAAGGGAGAGAAATCCAAGGCCGGGCTGACTTGGGAAGCCCGTCAGCGAACTCCGTTATGCCTCCTGGGGCTTCACACAACCTCCCTGCCCCACCCCCCATCGGTAAAAAGGGGAAATTAATCCACCTTAGGGTAGCGTTTTTGTGAACGCCAATCTCAGGTCCCCGAACGGTGTGCAAATTGGGAGTGTTGACAAAGGATTTTAATTGCAGGAAAGGCCTCCGGAGGCAAGGGAGCGATGACGAGGCTTGGCAATTCAAACCTGTCATGAAAAGTCCGTGGCAGGGGATAGCAACAGGAAGAGCCCTTAGACTTATATACCGCTTCGTAAGTGCTTTTACGGCCCTTTCTAAGCGGTTTACAGAGTCAGCCTCTTGCCCCCAACAATCTGGGTCCTCCTTTGAACCACCTCGGAAGGACGGAAGGCTGAGTCCACCTTGAGCCTGGTGAGATTCGAACTATCAAATTGCAGTCAGCCGGCAGTCAGCAGAAGTAGCCTGCAGGACTGCATTCACTGCGCCACCGCAGTGGGATGGAAAGAGATAAGCCATTCTCCCCCCCCCCCCTTGAGAATGACAGGTCTAAAGAAAACAAGTGGAATTAGGGGACTCTGCGCGTCTGGGTTTCAGAACAGGAGAAAAACCAGGCGCTCAAATAGTGTCCTTTGCCGGGAATTCAAGAGCCAGGCTCTTTCATGGATTCCCACGGCCAAACCCCCGCTGGGAACGTTTTGCCCTAAATACCGTAGCCGCTTTTGCAGAACGGGATGGAGTCATTCCTTCTGCAGGCAAGACACCGCCGTTTCTTGATCAGACATGTCCCAAAAGACAGTTTTTACAGGCTTTCTGTTTTGACAGTCCCTTACAAGTGCGTTTGTGTATGGTGTGTTGTGTTTTGTGTGTGTGGGGGGGGTTGTTTTCTTCCTCTCCTTTCCCCTTTTTTTCCTTTCCAAGTCACAAGGAGAGTTGCTGGGGGCACCGCGAAACAAACAAAGCTTCGCCAGCGTTGCGTTTTGCAATCTTGGCGTAGAGCCTGCCCTAAACCTTATGGCTGCTGCAATTATTTTTGCCCAGGATAAATCACTCCAGAAAGTTGGGTTCCCCATTTTCAAAGGCCTGGCAAACAAACAAATCGGGTTTTTATTACTTTGAAACCTTGGCAGCTCCCAGAGAGAGCCCCCACCACGAACAGGGTTAGCCGCCAAACACGTTGCAGCTAACAGCAACAAATTTCCGGCAACCTAATAGCCTAAAATGTGATTGTCAAGACCAGCCGCAAAAGCTTTTTTTTAAAACTGTTTTCACAGAATATTTTTTGGTTGTTGGTTCGCTTGAAATGTGCAGAGTAATTGTTCTCAACCAGGTTGCCCTCAAAGGCAAAGACTACATCGTCCAGAATTTCCCCATCGCTGAGAATTCTGGGAGCTGAAGTCCACACCTGTGCGGGACATCCAACTTTGAGAAAGGCAGAGCTGCTGTGGTCCACCGGTGGCTGGCAAAGCCGGCAGCAGAGTCGGAAAGTGAGGAGGTTGGGGAAGAACATGGGCCAGTCCTGGAGGCTGGGGAAGGCTCGGACAAGGGACATTTGGGAGTTATGTGCTGCCTCCAGAGTCGGACATAAGCGAGGCAGAGGAACAGCAGGAGCCTGTTCCCAGTATGAGCATGCACAGAGCTGCCAGAAGGTAAGGAGAGTTAAGACAAAAGGGGTGACTCAGGAGTAAGGCTTGGAGATGCTTGGCCCCTCCCAAAAGACATAAAGGAGGAGCAAAGGAGAAGCCTTTGCAGGAAACAACTTTGTTCATTCTGGTCGGTTTAAATTCTGAAACTCCGTTTTGACTCTGGGCTCCGTGTGGCCTTGCAAAGCTAACTGGCAATTAGGTCTTTGGCAGCATTTTCAAGGGAGATAAAGGTGGGTGCTTATCAGCCTTATCCAGAAAGACTTTGGCAGACTTCTGTCGGACTCTTTACAAACTATTTGGGACTCATTGTGGGCTGTGAATGAACATAATTCACAGCCATTGAAATAAAAAGAGGGTTTGGGGGACTAAGCATGTGCTTTTTCCTGTCTCAGGAAGCCTAGGTCGGAACAAGACCTCGGCAGTGTGAGCTGAGCCAAGAGGGGCTTTTGAAGGACTTGTTTTTTTTAACAAAGACGGCAGAACAAGTATAGTTCGCGACCAGTTGGTGCAATTTTGGAAAAGCCTGGTATGTCTTTGAGTCTCTCTGCAGAACGGATTCTATAAGAACTGCCAAAAGTTTGAGTCCTTTGTGGTTCAAAATTGGATGCCGTATAGGTAGCCCTCAACTTACAACGGTTCATGTAGTGACAGCTCAAAATGACAAACAGCACTGAAAAAAGTGACTTATCACTGTTTTTCACACGACCACTTCAGCATCCCCACGCTCATGGGATCAAAATTTCAGGCACTTGATGACTGACTCGTATTTATGACGGCGGCAGCGTCCCGGGCAGGGGTGGTATTCAATTACCTTCCCTAACACTTTGCTAATGTGAGCGTTTACTGAAGTGGTGGGTGTTAGGTAAGGCTCCCCGTTAGGAGAGCGATTGTGCAGAGAAGCGTAATGAGAGTGGTGTGGAAAGAACACGCACAAACCAGCGTACAGGAACACCGAATAGTCAAAGTAATAGTATTTTACTTATGTGGAAAATAGAGGTATTCAGAGTTCAATTTACACACGGTTCAGTCAGTCAGTTCTCAATGTTCTCAGTTAAGGAATGATCCTTCGAACACAGTCCAGTATCATATAATCAGTTCAGCATACAAAACAGCTAACAGTAGCAAAAACACAGTAACTCACGATACATCCACCGATCAGCATCTAACAAACAGAGAGCTAACAATCATTCTGGCTCCCTCTTATGGCTGCTTGAGGTAACAGCAACCAATCACATTACAGCAGTACTTAAAGATACAGTACTACCATCATGGTTTATATGTTGCTGACCCAACCGTTAGCTTACATTCCTAACACTGGGTTCCAGCCGGTACGGCCATACCGGTAATAGCCGGGAGCAGCTGATAGTACAGTACCAGTACAGTGGCTCGTTTGCCCCACCCATCCGTCCGCGCACATTCTATACTGGTTTTAAAAGCAACCAGCCAATTGTGCACCAGCGTGCAGCGCCTGCGCGAGTTTCGACAAGCAGCTGGATGTCGCAGGGACGGGGGAGTGTGCATTTGTGCGCAGCGTGTATGCATGAAAGGACAGGCGGCCCTATGAGCACCGTACCGGTAGCGACGGGGAGAGGAACCCACCACTGGTTCACAGCCTTCCATGTATGCACTTTTTGGCAAAAAAAAAAAAGGCCTAAATGGGATGCCGTAGAGCCGAGACGAATGAGCGCAAGCCACACGCGATTTCTGTTACCAGTTCGCTCAAACCGGTCTGAACCGGTAGAATGCCACCTCTGGTCCCGGGTGGTGGTGGTTCATGTGAGCTCCTTTTTGCAACCTTCTGATGAGCAAAGTCCAGATTCACTTAACAACCATGTTGCTCACTTAACAGCCGCAGGGATTCCCTTAACGATGGTGGCAAGAAAGGTTGTAAAAGAGGGCGAAACTCACTTTTAACACCTGTCTCGGAAACGTTGGGCTCAATTGTGGTCGTAACCTGAGGACTACCTGTACAGGAAAGGGATAGTCATGTGTAGGAGAAGGTCTTTCACCGTCGAAAGGCCGTTTTTCTTGTCGCTTCTCCTTCGGCACCACGTCGGGCCTCCCTCCCTCCCTCCGTGTGTGCCGGTAGCGCCTTTGAAAACACCAAAATAGAACTCCGAATCAACAGGTGTTCTGCTAGAGGAGTTGGAAGATGGGCGATTGAAGACGAGAAGCGCCCAGAGTTGGCAACCGGGAAGGACAAGTTTGGCTCGGGGGGCTGCACTTTGCCAACCTCTGCCAAATCTTCCTCTGTTTCGAAAGCCAATTTCCTTTCACTCTTTCATTGTGCCGCCTGCATCTAAAAAGATGGCTCGGAAATCCCAGTTTGGGAAGGTTTACTGCTGGGGGAGAATGAATAGGAATAGAATAGAATAGAATGACAGAGTTGAAAGGGACCTTGGAAGTCTTCTAGTCCAACCCCCTGCTTAAGCAGGAAACCCTACACCATTTCTGACAAATGGATATCTAACATCTTCCTAAAAACATCCAATGTTGGAGCATTCACAACTTCTGGAGGCAACTTCTGTTCCACTGGTTAATTGTTCTCACCATTAGGAAATTTCTCCTCAGTTCTAAGTTGCTTCTCTCCTTGATTAGTTCCCATCCATTGCTTCTTGTCCTGCCCTCAGGTGCTTTGGATAATAGCTTGAGTGTTTCAAATCAAGCGGAATAGATCTGGAAGGGACCTTGGAGGTCTTCAAGTCCAGTGGTCACCAACTGGTGGCCCCTGAAAAATATTTGGTGGTCCGCAAAAAAATTATTTTCATTTTTTAATATTGCACTCAATGCTATTTATCTTTTTTTAAAATTCATATTAGTAGTCCACAGGATTTAAAATTATGAATTTAGTGGTCCCTGAGGTCTGAAACGTTGGTGACCCCTGTTCTAGTCCAACCCGCTGCCTAGGCAGGAAACCCTATACCGTTTCAGACAGATGGCTATCCAACATCTTCTTAAAGACTTCCAGTGTTGGGGCATTCACAACTTCTGGAGGCAACTTCTGTTCCACTGATTCATTGTTCTCACTGTCAGGAAGTTTCTCCTCAGTTCTAAGTTGCTTCTCTCCTTGATTAGTTTCCACCCATTGCTTCTTGTTCTACCCTCAGGTGCCTTGGAGAATAGATTGACTCCCTCTTCTTTGTGGCAACCCCTGAGATATTGGAACACTGCTATCATGTCTCCCCTAGTCCTTCTTTCTCTTAAGCTAAACATGCCCAGTTCCTGCAACCGTTCTTCATATGTTTTGGTCTCCAGTCCTCTAATCATCTTGGTTGCTCTTCTCTGCACTCTTTCTAGAGTCTCCACATCTTTTCTACATCGTGGCGACCAGAACTGAATGCAGTATTCCAAGTGTGGCCTTACCAAGGCATTATAAAGTGGTATCAACACTTCATGTGATCTTGATTCTATCCCTCGGTTGATGCAGCCTAGAACTGTGTTGGCTTTTTTTTTTACAGCTGCCGCACACAGCTGGCTCAGTGTGAGGAAAGAGAGGGGAATCCAAAGAAAATGCCGGAATTAGCAAAACCAAAGATCAAGCGCCGAGAGACGGTTCCTGGCAGCCAGTGATCCTTTTTCCAGCTCTTGGCAGCAAAACACACAAGAGATGTCTTTGAAACGAAGCCTGCGGAGGGGGTCTTCGGGCTTTTGGAGCATGACAAGACAGACAGCCCCTTGTCTTGTTTGGACACATTATGGACCGTCTCTGAACCTTAAGCTCCCTCGATTCCCTGAGAGAAAAGTCTGTCCATCTGTGCAGAGTTGCAAATAAGCCGGTCTAGAGGCCAAAATACGTTTGCGCCGGTTATGCTTCAACCGGCATTCGTGTATCCTGGTTTCTTGTCAATCAAGGGAATGAAGGCCACTCATTCAGAGGGCTTTTTTTAAAGGAAAAAATAAATCCCTGTGGATCACATCTGTAGGAACTTCTCGATCATCAAAGTCGCAGTTGTCCCTGACGGTGCTTTTTTTTTTTTTTTTTCTCAAGAGGCAACTGAAATTTTCTTGTGTTATTTTTTTCCTTGGAAGACGTTTCGTTTCTCATCCAAGAATCTTCTTCAGCTTTGACTGGATGGTGAGGAGCGGAAGGATGGATACTCCTTGCAGACCGCTGGTCCGTTGCATCCTTTTAGAGGGCCGTTGAGGCCACTTGGAGGTTTGTCTCTGTCCTCAGGGTCACCTGAGCGGTGCAAATGGTTCCCGTAGTCCAATTTTTCCCAATCTGGAAATCCCTTTCTACTCCCCCACCATTCCAAGGGTCGGCACCCCAAATTGCCTAGTTCAGGCATGTCCAAAGTGCGGCCCGGGGGCCAAATGTGGCCCTTTTTCAAATTTCAAGCGGACCGCAGCCTCTTCTCCCCACTGGAGTTATTTGTTTAGTCTTTCATAAAATACCGTATTTTTCGAAGTATAAAGATGCATCTTTTTCCCCTCAAAAAAAGAGGCTAAAAATCTGGGTGCATCTTATACACTGAATACAGCATTTTTTGCCTCCCAAAACTCTGCCCCCTTAACCAAAATGGCTGTGCATAGCCTTTAGGAGGTTTTCAGAGTGCTCCTGGGGGCTGTGGAGGGCAGAAATGAGCAAAAAACGGGCCATTTTTTGCTCAACTTTGCCCCCCCCCCAGCCCCCAGGAGCACTCTAGAAGCCTCTTAAAGGCTATTCATGCCCTTTAAAAAAAAGGCCCATTTTCGTGGGAGAGTGCAAAAACTTTTTTTTAAATTTGCCTCTTCAAAATCTTGGTGCGTCTTATACTCCGAAAAATACGGTAGTCAATTCGCATTTAATGTTAAGGGTTCAAAGAATGTCAGGCTGAATGATCGGCCCCACACATTTTCACCTCACCAAATCTGGCCCTCCTTGCAAAAAGTTTGGACACCCCTGGCCTAGCTAAAAGTCCGTAGAGATTCTCAGTCATGCAGGTCCTGGTTTTCCCAAAGGTGCTTTTTCAGGAGGCAACTGGACTTTCTTCTTTTGAAGACGTTTCGCTTCTCATCCAAGAAGCTTCTTCAACTCTGCCTGGATGGTGAGCAACGGAAGGATTTATATTCCTTGCAGACAGCTGGTCATTTGCATCCATTTAGAGCAGGGGTGTCCAAACTTGGGAACTTTAAGACTTGTGGACTTCAACTCCCAGAATTCCCCAGCCAGCCATGCTGGCTGGGGAATTCTGGGAGTTGAAGTCCACAAGTCTTAAAATTCCCAAGTTTGGACACCCCTGATTTAGAGGGTCGTTGAGGCCACTTGGAGGTTTGTCTGTGTCCTCAGAGTTACCTGAGCAGTGCAGGTGGTTCCTGTGGTCTGCCATTTTTTCCAAGAATCTGGAAATCCCTTCCTACTCGCACACCATTCAAAGGATGTTCTTCCCAACTTGTGTAGCTAAACGCCTGTAGAGATTCTTAGTCATCTCGGTCCTGGTTGTTCCAAAGGCGCTTTTTCAAGAGACAACCTCCTGACTTTCTTCTTTTGAAGACGTTTCGCTTCTCATCCAAGAAGCTTCTTCAGCTCTAACCGGATGGTGGGGAAGGGAAGGATTTATACCCTTTGCAGAAAGCTGGTCCTTTGCATCCTTTTCAGAGGGTTGTTGAGGCCACTTGGAGTCCTCAGAATCACCCGAGCGGTGCCAATGGGTATGAAGACTTCCTGGAACTGTTGAAAGGACTGAGTTGTAGAAGGCTGCTTTAGTCCTTCTTTTCGTTAAATTATAATGTGGCGGAGAAGTATATCCCCGCTGAAACTCGGCTGGCATGGCCCGCTGCCCTTCCGCCGTGGCCTTGATCTCACCTTGGTTCAGAAGAAGTTGACCGTGCCTCTTTTTCTGCTGAAGTCCCGTCAGGGCTCCAAATTTACAAGTCCGGCGAGTTCTTTGCCCCGGTGACCTCTTAGAAGCACCTCTGCCTGGACCTTTGCAGCACTTCACCCTCTCGGGTAAAATGATATCTGGTAGGAATGCTAACAGGAGTTTGGAGGCCATCACTCTGCATGGACCGATCCAGAGGTGGTATCCAGCCAGTTCGGTAGTGGAAATCGCAGGTGGGCCTGGCCACCCACCCCAGCTCTTTGCCGTCCTATTTAGGCACATCATTATTATTATTATTATTATTATTATTATTATTATTATTATTATTATTATTATTATTATTATTATTATTATTATTTGAATATATTTTTCTTGTTTTTACGTTTAAAACAGCGTAGCCCCGCGAAGTCATAGCGACCCTACAATCACATTACATACAGATAATCTCAATCCAATAACTATTAGCCTACTTAATACATTATCTATCCTTCTATCCAATCACATTATTTACAGTTGGTTCCAGGCTGGTCACCTTGTCTTATACCAGGGGTGTCCAAACTTGGGAACTTTAAGACTTGTGGACTTCAACTCTCAGAATTCCCCAGCCAGCCATGCTGGCTGGGGAATTCTGGGAGTTGAAGTCCACAAGTCTTAAAGTTCCCAAGTTTGGACACCCCTGTCTTATACCAATCATAAAATCTGTTCCAAACTTCATAATATTCCGATTCCCCTTTATTTTTTAGCTCGAGGGTGAGCCTATCTGCTTCCGCGGAGGCCAAAATTCTCCTATTTACGTCTAACTCTGATGGCGTGTTTTCTTTTTTCCCAATACTGCGCATACGTTATATGCGCCGCAATTAATACATGTATAATTAGATAGAGCACATATTTCTTATACCCCTCCGGTATTATGTCTAGGAGAAAAAAAATCCGGTTTGGATAAAATCTGATCTCTCAGCATTTCGTCCGACCATGATTGCATCATTTCCCAGTATCTTTTGGCCTCATTGCATGCCCACCACGTACGATAAAAAGTGCCCGGTGTTGTTGTTGTTGTTTTGCACTTCCAACAATTGGGGGCCACTATTTAGGCACGTTATTGAGGCCGGGCGCATGCGTGGAAGGGCCTTGCGAGCAAACTGCATGCGCAGAGGGGCATATGGGCCTGCGAACTGGTGATAACAAAATGAGAATCTGTCCCACTGCTGGACAGATCCACTCACTTGGTGCCAGGAATTGCCATCTCCACGTTTCCCTTTTCAATCGCTCTTCCTGACAGCATCCTTGGCGGGGGAAAAAAAAAGTCTGCGAATCAGCTTGCTGGGTCTTGTCTCTCGAGCAAGCCCTACGGGGACAGGTGTGGAATGACAGACAGGATGGATCAAAGAATGATCCTCAGGTGCTCTAAGCAACCTCCTCGGAGGGAGGGAGGAGAATAATGATGTAAGAATTATTCTGCCCTCCAGCAGGAATTGAGGAGCCTTCCCCCCGCCCCCCAATTCTTGGAAAGGTAGATCTTCCCCCGGGCTGACATTCTCATCTTTGTTAGGAAACAAAGCTTGAAATCAATAACTCGCTTCCCCCGAAAGGAACAGGTGGGGAAGCCGAAATCCTTTGCAGGAGAAAAGCCAATGCGCTGCCTGTCTTGGGGCAAGACTCAGTTTGAACGGCCCAGAAGACTTACAAGATGGCAGCCGAGTGTCCCTCACGTTTCGAAACCCTACGCCCAATTGTGTTTCATTCACATCAGACGAGCCCCTCCTCTCTGTGGCAGCCCCTCAAGTATTGGAAGGCTGCTATCCTGTCTCCCCTGGTCCTTCTCTTCACTAGACTAGCCATGCCCAGTTCCTGCAACCCTTCATTGTTATGTTTGAGCCTTCAGGCCCCTAATCAGATTCAGATGAACAGAGTTGGAAGGGACCTTGTCTGTCATCTAGTCCAACCCCCTGCCCAAGCAGGAGAGCCTACGCCATTGCTGACAGATGGCAGTCCAGTCTCTTCTTGAAAGCTTCCAGGGATGAAGCTCCCACAACTTCTGAAGGCAACTTCTGTTCCATGGGTTGATGGCTCTCCCTGTCAGGAAATTCCTCTTTATTTCTAATCGCTACTTGATCAGTTTCCATCCATTGTTCCTTCTCTGGCCTTCGGGTGCTTTGGAAAATAGCTTGACCCCCTCCTCCTCTCTGTGGCAGCCCCTCAAATATTGGAAGGCTGCTCTCCTGTCTCCCCTGGTCCTTCTCTTCACTAGACTAGCCAGGCCCAGTTCCTGCAACCGTTCATCGTATGTTTTAGCCTCCAGTCCCCTAATCAGATTCAGATGAACAGAGTTGGAAGGGACCTTGTCGGTTATCTAGTCCAACCCCCTGCCCAAGTAGGAGAGCCTACGCCATTGCTGACAGATGGCAGTCCAGTCTCTTCTTGAAAGCTTCCAGGGATGAAGCTCCCACAACTTCTGAAGGCAACTTCTGTTCCATGGGTTGATGGCTCTCCCTGTCAGGAAATTCCTCTTCATTTCTAATCTCTCCTTGATCAGTTTCCATCCATTGTTCCTTCTCTGGCCTTTGGGTGCTTTGGAGAATAGCTTGACCCCCTCCTCCTCTCTGTGGCAGCCCCTCAAATATTGGAAGGCTGCTCTCCTGTCTCCCCTGGTCCTTCTCTTCACTAGACTAGCCATGCCCAGTTCCTGCAACCCTTCATCGTTATGTTTGAGCCTCCAGTCCCTGAATCATCCTGGTTGCTCTTCTCTGCACCTTTTCTAGAGTCTCAACCTCTTTTTTATAGTGTGCTAACCAAAACTGGATGCCGTGTATAATAGGTGTGGTCTTACTAAGGCTTTATAGAGCGGTATTAGCACCTCACTTGATCTTGATTGTATCCCTCTGTTAAAGCAATTTAGGAATGCATCGGCTTTTGGGGCTGCCCCCGTTGCTCTGGGGAATCTGCCATTCGAGTGGGCCTTGTTACTCCTTATGCTACATTGCTGCTTCGCAACCATATTGGATTCCAAAGAGGCATTCCCGCATGGGATCCTTTTGCTCTCGGCCCCAAACCGTGGCCTTTGAGCCATTGGTCTCGGTTGACTTCGCAGCCTTCAATCTTCCAGAGGGAGAGGCTCTCTGAGACTCGATCTCTTTTGCAGCCAGACGGATCACGTGCCTTCAGCTATAGCAATAGCAACAGCAGACTTCTATATCGCTTCACAGTGCTTTATAACCCTCTCTCAAGTGCTTTACAGAGTCAGCCTCTTGTCCCCAACAATCTGGGTCCTCGTTTTACCCACCTTGGAAGGACGGAAGGCTGAGTCAACCTGCAGCCAGTCAGGATCGAACTGCTGGCAGTAGGGCAGAGTTTGCTGGCAATACTGCATTCTAACCACGAGGGAGGGAAGGAGGAAGGAAGGTATCAAAACACATAGACTCATATACCACTTCACAATGCTTTACAGCCCTCTCTAAGTGCTTTACAGAGTCAGCCTCTTGTCCCCAACAATCTGGGTCCTCATTATACCCACCTTGGAAGGACGGAAGGCTGAGTCAACCTGCAGCCAGTCAGGATCGAACTGCTGGCAGTAGGGCAGAGTTAGCCTGCAATACTGTATTCTAACCACTGTGCACGATGGATGGATGGATGGGAGGAAGGAAAGGAAGAAATAGCAATAGCACTTAGACTTATATACTGCTTCATAGTGCTTTTACAGCCCTCCCTAAGCGGTGTACAGAATCATCCTCTTACCCCCATCAGTCTGGCTCCTCATTTTACCAACTTCAGAAGGATGGAAAGCTGAGTCAACCTTGAGCCTGGTGGGATTTGAACCGCCAAATTGCAGGCAGCCGGCAGGCAGCAGGAGGAGCCTGCAGTACTGCCCCACCAAGGCTCATCCCTTGAGTTTGTGACTTTCCGGCGTGCAGAAAACTTGAGAGGATTGTTCATGCACAGGTGAGAGATGGCATCAAATGCCCACCCACCCATCCACCCACCTGGTCTCATTCACTTGGCTCTTAATAACCGCAGAGAACCGGTGTTATTTAATCCGTCTCTGGTTTGCCAATGTTTTGTTTCTCCGAGCGATTGCCGCAAGACCTCTGGACTGACGTAAGCCCGTTTTCTTCCCTAAACCATTTTGATTCCTTCCTCATTTGCATCTCGCATATCAAAGGATCTGGGTGGTTTCCAGAGGCACCTTTTGATCCCAGCAAGAGTAATTAAGGTCTCTCGGCCTTTTTTCTTCTTCTTCTTCGTCTTCATAGCGGTGAGGCAAGGTTGTAACACGCCCTGTGTTGTGGTTGAAGTGAAGCTTAGGAGAAAGTCCTGCTATTGAATTGGAGGGAATGCAGAGCAGGGGTCAAAGTCTAGCGGTTCGGGACGATTTGCCCAAACCAGTAGTAAAAAAAAAAATGCTTAACAAAGTTAAAAAAAAAAAAAACAGTTCCGACGATCAGCTGTTCTGTGCGATGGTAGGAACTTCTTTTAAAACTTTTTTTAAGCATTCGGGGTCCGTTTTTGCTCCCAGGAGGCTTCTATGAGGCCTGCTAGGCCAAAAACGGGGGGTGAGGGGGTACTACAAAAGAAAAGAAAGATAGATAGAAAGAAAGAAAGAAGAAAGAGGAAAGGAAGGGACAAAAAAGGGAGGGAGGGGAGAAAGAAAGAGAAAAAAAAGAAAGAAAAAGGGAGATGGGAGAAAAAAGGCAGGGAAGGGAGAAAGAAAAAAGAAAAAGAAAGGATGGGAGAAAAAAGGGAGGGAAGGGAGAAAGGAATGAAGGGAGAAAGAAAGGGGGATGGGAGAAAAAGGAGGAAAGAAAGGGATGGGAGAAAAGGGAAGGGAGAAAGAAAAAGAATGAAAGAAAGGATGGGAGAAAAAAGGAAGGAAGGAAGGGAGAAAGAAGGGATGGGAGAAAAAAGGGAGGAAAGAAAGGAAGAAAGATGGGTGAAAAAAGGGAGGAAAAGAAAGGGATGGGAGGGAAAAAAGGAAGGGTGGGAGAAAGAAAGGGAGATGAGAGAAAAAAGGCAGGGACGGGAGAAAGAAAGAAAGAAAAAGAAAGAAAAGACGAAAGAAAGAAAGGGAGGGAAAAAGAAGAGGGAGGAAGAACCACAAGACACTTGTGGGCACTAGACGTAGCTTCAGAGGATACCTTGAAAGAACCCAGCAATCCAGGGCTGGAAAGGACCTGGAGGTCATCTAGTCCAACCCCCTGCTCCAGCAGGACATTGTTAAAGTTGCTGCCTTTTGAAAAACCCCGTCACATGACTACATGGCCACGCCCACCCAGTCACATGACCCCCAACCCCAGCCAAGCCACGGCCACAGAACTGGTAGGAAAACTTTTTAGATCTCACCGCTGCTGTTGCAGTGGCTTGTTTTCATGAGTGGAGGAGTTAGGGCAGGAGTGTCCAAACTTGGGCCCTTTAAGACTTGTGGACTTCAACTCCCAGAATTCCCCAGCCAGCTGGCTGGGGAATTCTGGGAGTTGAAGTCCACAAGTCTTAAAGGGCCCAAGCTTGGACACCCCTGAGTTAGGAGAACCTGATAGCAAGAAGGTTGAGCCACCAACGCTTGGCCTGACATAACCCTCAACCCCCAAAGGCTTCGTCGCAAAGGTTTGCAAAACCGTGAGAATTGCTGCCAAAGGAAGCCATCTGGGTTGTGTTTGCGGCGTTTAGGGAGACAGGTGGACTTATAAGTATCCAGAGCTATGGTCTTTTGGCACCACAGTTGTGAGACTCGGTTCCGTGCTTGGGAGAAATCAACTTTTATTTGAACCCAAAGCTTTTCCTTTCGGCGCTTCTCACCTGAATCCCCAATCCTGGTGATGTAGCTATTTCAATAAAGCGTGTTTTTTTTCCTACCAGGACAATCTGGTCTACCCAAATAGGGGACGGAGCATACAGCTTCCCTTCCTTCCTTCCTTCCTTCCTTCCTTCCTTCCTTCCTTCCTTCCTTCCTTCCTTCCTTCCTTCCTTCCTTCCTTCCTTCCTTCCTTCCTTCCTTCCTCCTTTCAGCCCCAATCCAAGAGCCTTCGCAGGCAGCTGCTTTCACAAAAAAATCATTTTGTGGTAAAGGTAAAGGTTCCCCTCACACATATGTCCTAATCCTGGTGATGTAGCTATTTCAATAAAGCGTTTTTTTTCCTCACACATATGTCCCCTCACACATATGTCCTAATCCTGGTGATGTAGCTATTTCAATAAAGCGTTTTTTTTTCCTACCAGGGCAATCTGGTCTACCCAAATAGGGGACGGAGCATACAGCTTCCCTTCCTTCCTTCCTTCCTTCCTTCCTTCCTTCCTTCCTTCCTTCCTTCCTTCCTTCCTTCCGCCTTTCAGCCCCAATCCAAGAGCCTTCGCAGGCAGCTGCTTTCACAAAAAAATCATTTTGTGGTAAAGGTAAAGGTTCCCCTCACACATATGTCCTAGTCGTTCCCGACTCTAGGGGGCGGTGCTCATCTCCGTTTCAAAGCCGAAGAGCCAGCGCTGTCCGAAGACGTTGTGAACGATAGGAAGTTTCCCTCCCACCTTCATGTATCGAGGTGCGGATCGCAGCCCTTCCGAGAAGCATATCTCTTAATGAGCAAAATAAAACTCGAAAACATGTTCTAATGAAAACACACTTTAATATGAAAAATAAAATAAAACAAATCTATCCAATTGTTACATTCTGGCAAGAACAATTGCTGCCCACCTCCTTCGGCAGGCAGACGAAGATCAGAAGGAAAGTGCAAGAATGTGTGACGTATTATGAAAACGTGTTAGGAGGCATGTGCAGTAAATCATTGTCAGATAAGAAAAATATTTCTACAGTATAGCTCAGAATAGAGGCTCAAGTTAGACAAACAAATTAACGTAGTGACCGACGTCTCCGTGGTCATGTGGCCGGCATGACTCAACGCCCGAAGGCGCATGGAACGCTGTTCCTTTCCCACCAAAGGTGGTCCCTATTTTTTCTACTTGCATTTTTTACGTGCTTTAGAACTGCTAGGTTGGCAGAAGCTGGGAGAAGTCACGGGAGCTCGCTCCGTTACGCGGCGCTGGGGATTCGAACCGCCGAACTGCCAACCTTTCTGATCGACAAGCTCAGCATCTTAGCCACTGAGCCCCCGCGCCCCCGCGGTGTTGTGTTGCATTTATATTTACCGACCAAGAAATAAAGGGAGACCTAGTATAGGTCTATTCCAAGCGATTTTAGCTCTCATCGGCTAGCCATACCCTTCTGGGATTCGCAGCCCGGATTTGAATCCCAGAAGGGTATGGCTAGCTGATGAGAGATAAATCGCTTGAAATGGATCAGGGGTGTTAAACTCAAGGCCCGGGGGCCAGATCTGGGCTGCCGTGTGCTTAGAACTGGCCCATGGGGCTGCCCTGGAAGCAGGGAAGGACCGGCCCACGGTGCCTCTGCCATCGAAAACACAACTCGGAATGCGTGCGTGGGGCCCTCCTAGGCTCCTGGATTGGGGCCGATGGCCTCCTGCAGCCCTCTGCCAGCGGGGATCTCTGCTTTTGTTGGCAGAGCTGCAGGAGGTTGACATGGCCAAAAACAGAAGCCGGGCGGCCTCCCTGAGCTCCATTTTTGCTGGCAGAGGGCTGCAGGAGGCTATCGTGGCCAAAAACGGAGCCAAAAATGGAGGTTCTACATTTAGGCAACAAAAATGGAATGCACAGGTACAGTATAGGTGATACCTTGCTCAACAGTAGTAACTGTGAAAGGGATCTTGGAGTCCTAGTGGACAACCATTTAAATAGGAGCCAGCCGTGTGCAGCAGCTGCCAAAAAAGCCAACCCAGTTCTAGGCTGCATCAACAGAGGGATAGAATCAAGATCACGTGAAGTGTTAATACCACTTTATAATGCCTTGGTAAGGCCACACTTGGAATACTGCATTCAGTTCTGGTCGCCACGATGTAGAAAAGATGTGGAGACTCTAGAAAGAGTGCAGAGAAGAGCAACAAAGAGGATGAGGGGACTGGAGACTAAAACATACGAAGAACAGTTGCAGGAACTGGGTGTGTCTAGTTGAATGAAAAGAAGGACTAGGGGAGACATGATAGCAGTGTTCCAATATCTCAGGGGTTGCCCCAAAGAAGAGGGAGTCAAACTATTCTCCAAGGCACCTGAGGGTAGAACAAGAAGCAATGGGTGGAAACTAATCAAGGAGAGGAGCAACTTAGAACTGAGAAGAAATTTCCTGACAGTGAGAACAATTAATCAGTGGAACAGAATTTGCCTCCAGAAGTTGTGAATGCCCCAACACTGGAAGTCTTTCAGAAGATGTTGGATAGCCATCTGTCTGAAACGGTATAGGGTTTCCTGCCTAGGCAGGGGGTTGGACTAGAAGACCTCCAAGGTCCCTTCCAACTCTACTATTGTACTGTATTATTGTATTGTATTTCCCAATATATTGTTGAATCACTGGACCACGTCGGTGGCCTTGCAAAGAAATTGGGCCAGTGCGTTACCAGGATGTACGAAACGTCTTCAGCGGCTTCAGCCGGCCGACAGGACTCCCCCGTAACTGGCTGGATCCATCGAGAGCCAGGGTGTAGCATAACGAAGGATCCGAATCTTCTCTGCTTCGCAGAAGTGAGGGAGTATCCCCGCGGACAGCTGTCCCTGCCCCACCCAGATACTCCCCAAGGGAGCCACGCCAAAGCTGGCGTTGACTCATTCGGCGGGTGGCCTCCAAAGAGGATTTAGCCCAGCGCTGCTTTGGAGACGGTGGTTGCATCCATCTTCGTTGGTCTAAAGCAGGGTGTCGCCTTAAGATGCTCACCTGTCTTATCCGCTCTACCTGTTCTGCTCTGTTTCTTCTTCTGAGGGGGTTCCCCAGTTCAGGACCTCCAACAGGGGTCCTTCAGCACAGAAAACATAGCGACAGCAATAGCCCTTAGACTTATATACCGCTTCACGGTGCTTTCCAGCCCTCTCTAAGCGGTTTACAGAGTCAGCCTCTTGCCCTCCAACAATCTGGGTCCTCATTTTACCCACCTCGCGAAGGATGGAAGGCTGAGTCCACCTTGAGCCGGTCGGGATCGAACTGTTGGCAGTGGGCAGAGTTAGACTGCAATACTGCATTCTAACCACTGGGGGGGGGAAGAGGGAAGGAAGGAAGGAGAAGGAACGAAGGAAGGAAGGAAGGAAAGAAAGAAAGAAAGAAAAGAAAAGCAATAGTATTAAGTACTTATATACTGCTTCGCAGTGCTTTTACAGTCCTCTCTAAGCGGCTTACAGAGTCAGTGTATGGCCCCCAACAATTTGGGTCCTCATTTTACCGGCCTCGGAAGGATGGAAGGCTGAGTCAACCTTGAGCCAGTCGGGATTGAACTGTTGGCAGTGGGCAGAGTTAGCCTGCAATACTGCATTCTAGCCACTGGGGGGGAAAGGAGGGAAGGAAGGAAGGAAGAAGGAAGGAAGGAAGGAAGGAAGGAAGGAAGGAAGGAAGGAAGGAAGGAAGGAAGGAAGAAAGAAAAGAAAAGCAATAGCATTAAGCACTTATATACTGCTTCACAGTGCTTTTACAGCCCTCTCTAAGCGGCTTACAGAGTCAGTGTATGGCCCCCAACAATTTGGGTCCTCATTTTACCGGCCTCGGAAGGATGGAAGGCTGAGTCAACCTTGAGCCAGTCGGGATTGAACTGTTGGCAGTGGGCAGAGTTAGCCTGCAATACTGCATTCTAGCCACTGGGGGGGAAAGGAGGGAAGGAAGGAAGGAAGAAGGAAGGAAGGAAGGAAGGAAGGAAGGAAGGAAGGAAGGAAGGAAGGAAGGAAGGAAGGAAGGAAGAAAGAAAGAAAAGAAAAGCAATAGCATTAAGCACTTATATACTGCTTCACAGTGCTTTTACAGCCCTCTCTAAGCGGCTTACAGAGTCAGTGTATGGCCCCCAACAATTTGGGTCCTCATTTTACCGGCCTCGGAAGGATGGAAGGCTGAGTCAACCTTGAACCTGTCGGAATTGAACTGTTGGCATTGGGCAGAGCTAGCCTGCAATACCACATTCTAACCACTGGGAGGAAGGGAAGGTCTCAGTGTTCCAGAAAACCCCCAACTCCAATGAAAATCTCCGACACATGCATTTTTTCAAAGCTCCTATTTATTAAAGCAGGTATATAGGCACATCTGGAAAAACCCGAATCTGAGATTTACGAGTTTTTCCTCAGTAAGTCAAAAGTCCAAACCCATTAATCCAATCCCAATCTGTCCTGACTCGAGACATCCCTTCAACCACTCCTCCTCCAGGTGCAGGAATACCCTGACCTTGACCTTGAAAAGAAGAATGCTATGATGTCGAACTACATTCCCTCTACTAAATCCCCCCTCCTACTCTTCCAGGCACACGAATGTGGCAGCGTGGAAGCTTCCAGTGTTAATATGGCTTCCAAAGCAGGTGGACGGAAGGAAGGAAGGAAGGAAGGAAGGAAGGAAGGAAGGAAGGAAGGGCACTTAGACTTATAGACCACTTCAAAGTGCTTTTACAGCCCTCTCTAAACAGTTTACAGTCAGAATCTCTTGCCCCCAACAATTTGGGTCCTCATTTTACCCACCTTGGAAGGACGGAAGGGTGTGTGAACCTGGAGCTGGTCAGGATCAAACTGCTGGCAATTGGCAGAGTTAGCCTGCAATACTGCATTCTAACCACTGAGAGGGAGGGGAGGGAAGGAAGGAAGGGCACTTATAGACCGCTTCATAGTGCTTTTACAGCCCTCTCTAAGCGGTTTACCAAGTCAGCCTCTTGCCCCCAACAATCTGGGTCATTATTTTACCCGCCTCGGAAGGATGGAAGGGTGAGTCAACCTTGAGCTGGTCAGAATCAAACTGCTGGCAATTGGCAGAGTTAGCCTGCAATACTGCATTCTAACCATTGAGAGGGAGGGAGGGAGGGAGGGAGGGAGGGAGGGAGGAAGGATGGAAGGAAGGAAGGAAGGAAGGAAGGAAGGAAGGAAGGAAGGGCACTGAGACATATAGACCGCTTCACAGTGCTTTTATAGCCCTCTCTAAGCGGTTTACAGAGTCAGCATCTCTTGCCCCCAACAATTTGGGTCCTCATTTTACTGTCCTCGGAAGGACAGTAAGGCTGTGTCAACCCTTAGCCTGGTGAGATTCGAACTGCCAAACTGCAGGCAGCCGGCAGAAGTAGCCTGCAGTACTGCGCTCTAACCACTGTGCCACTGAGGCTCATGGTTGGAGATGTTGCCGAAAGCTGTGATCCCGATTCTGCTGAGACGGGGAATTCATTTTTTAGAAAGAGTTTCGCTCTTCGGGGAAAATTGAGTGCAAAAGGGAAGCGTCTCTTATCACGGTGCAGGGAAAGTGGGTTCCCAGGTCCTTTTGCATTGTGGGTTTGTCAAAGACAAAATTAAAAGCCACGGAAGGTTGATTCTCTTCATTTGAAGCACCAGGAAACCAGCCTGCGACCATTTTTCAATGCCATTTTCTGCCCGTGATTCAGGGGAAAGAAATCTTCATTGCAATTTGCTTCTTGTTTGCTCAGCAATAAACATTCCAGTTCTCCTCTTTTTATGTTGCTGATGCACGAAGATGTTTCCTCTCATCTTATCAGGAAACACAAACTCCTTTTCCAAGAAGACAATATTTACTCTCATCTGAGATCCTTTCAAATCAAGCGGAATAGAGCTGGAAGGGACCTTGGAGGTCATCTAGTCCAGAGGTCACCAACTGGTGGCCCGGGAGAAATTTTTGATGGTCTTGCACAGCGGTTGGCTTGGCTTGGTACAGCGGTTCACGCTGCTTTGTTTTATTTTTATTTTTATGTATGTATGTATGTATGTATGTATGTATGTATGTATGTATATATATATGTGTGTGTGTGTGTGTGTGTGTGTGTTGTATTTGTACTGATAAATAAATAAAGGGAGATTAGTATAGATCTATTTCGAGCTAATTAGCTCTCCTCAACTAGCCATACCCTTACTGGGATTCGAACCTGGCTAGCTGATGAGAGCTAATTAGCTCGAAGTAGATCTATACTAATCTCCCTTTATTTATTTATCAGTACAAATACAACACAAATATAAAAAGGCAACATTAAAAATAAAAATATGGTTTTCTGCCTGCATGGTCTTCTGTGATAAGCCGAAGGACAGAAAGAGGGAGTAGTGACCTTCCTCCCATATTTAGGCATACCAGGGGTTGTAACACAAATATATATATATATAATATAACTGCCTAATATGTAATAGAGTCCAGGTTCAAATCCCAGTAAGGGTATGGCTAGCTGATGAGAGCTAAATAGCTTGAAGTAGATCTATACTAGTCTCCCTTTATTTATTTATCAGCACAAATACAACACACACACACACACACACACACACACACACACACATATATATATATATGTCTTTGGTTGTTCGGGTTTTCTCCCGCGTAGAATTTCGTGAAGATACTTCCAATTCTACGCAGGAGAAAACCCAAACAACCAAAGACGTACATCCAAACACCCGCGAAAACCTCAGAAAACACACACACACACACACACATATTTGGATTTATATATATTTGGATTTATATGCCGCCCTTCTCCCAAAGGACTCAGGGCGGCGTACAACATTAAAAAATACCCACATTTTACAAAAGTTAAAAAGGAAATTAGATAGAGTATCCAAAAACAAACCCAATTAATATGAACAATAACATTTTAAAAATTAGATTAAAATTAACAACTAAATCAATTATTTATTTTATCTTGTTCAGGCCAGGCCGGCTTGCTGGAAAAGCCAACTTTTTAGGGCACGTCGGAAGGACCGGAGGTCGGGGATTATGCGAAGCTCCGGGGGCAGCTCATTCCAGAGGGAAGGCGCTCCCACAGAGAAGGCTCTCCCCTTGGGGGTCACCAGCTGACACTGTCTGGCCGACGGCACCCTGAGGAGGCCAACTCTGTGGGATCGTACTGGACGGTGGGAGGCTATTGGTGGCAGTAGGTGGTCTCGCAGGTACCCTGGGCCTAAGCCATGGAGCGCTTTAAAGGTCATAATTAATACCTTGAATCGCACCCGGAAAACAACCGGCAACCAGTGCAGGCCGCCTAAAAGGGGTGTAACATGGGAGCACCTAGGTACCCCCATGATAATCCATGCGGCCGCATTCTGGACCAGCTGAAGCCTCCAGGTGCTCTTCAAGGGCAGCCCCATGTAGAGAGCATTGCAGTAGTCCAGGTGAGAAAGGACGAGGGCATGAGTGACTGTGCACAGAGCATCCCGATCCAGGAAAGGGCGCAACTGATGTAACCTGGTAAAAGGCCCCCCTGGTCACGGCCGTCAGGTGTTCTTCTAAACTAAGCCACGTATCCAGGAGGACTCCCAGATTGCGGGCCCTCTCCGAGGGGGCTAAAATTTCTCCCCCTATCATCAAAGATGGAACAAGATGCACAAATCGGGATGACGGAAACCACGGCCACTCAGTCTTGGAGGGATTGAGCTTGAGCCTGTTCCTCCCCATCCAGATCCGCACAGCCTCCAGGCATCGGGACATCACGTCGAGGGCATCGTTTGGGTGGTTTGGGGTAGAGATGAAAAGTTGGGTGGTATATTGATGATACCGTACCCCAAAACCATGGATGATCTCGCCCAGCGGTTTCATATATATGTTGAACAGGAGGGGTGAGAAAACCGACCCCTGGGGCACCCCACAAGTGACGTGCCTTGGGATCGATCCCTGCCCTCCAGTCAACATGAACTGCGACCGATCCGACAGGTAGGAGAACCACCGTAAAACGGTGCCCCCCATTCCCAACCTCCCGAGTCGTCGCAGTAGGATGCCATGGTCGATGGTATTGAAAGCCGCCGAGAGGTCTAATAGGACCAGGACAGAGGAGCAGCCCCTGTCCCGGGCCCGCCAGAGTTCATCGACCAACGCGACCAATGCCGTCTCCGTGCTGTACCTGGGCCGGAAACCCGACTGAAACGGATCCAGGTAGACAGCTTCATCGAGGTACTGGGGATGCTGACCTGCTGTTATCCCTCTGTTGATGCAGCCTAGAACTGTGTTGGCCAAAAAAGCCAACACAGTTCTAGGCTGCATCAACAGAGGGATAGAATCAAGATCATGTGAAGTGTTAATACCACTTTATAAGGCCTTGGTAAGGCCACACTTGGAATCCTGCATTCAGTTCTGGTCGCCACGATGTAAAAAAGATGTGGAGACTCTAGAAAGAGTGCAGAGAAGAGCAACAAAGATGATTAGGGGACTGGAGGCTAAAACATATGAAGAACGGTTGCAGGAACTAGGTATGTCTAGCTTAATAGAAAGAAGGACTAGGGGAGACAGGATAGCAGTCTTCCAATATCTCTGGGGTTGCCACAAAGAAGAGGGAGTCAAGCTGTTCTCCAAGGCACCTGAGGACAGAACAAGAAGCAATGGGTGGAAACTAATCAAGGAAAGAAGCAACTTAGGAGAAATTTCCTGACAGTTAGAACAATGAATCAGTGGAACAGAAGTTGCCTCCAGAAGTTGTGAATGCCCCAACACTGGAAGTCTTTAAGAAGATGTTGGATAGCCATTTGTCTGAAACGGTATAGGGTTTCCTGCCTAGGCAGGGGGTTGGACTAGAAGACCTCCAAGGTCCCTTCCAACTCTACTATTGTATTGTATTGTATTGTATTGCTACCACACTCTCGACAACCTTCGCTACAAAGCGAAGGTTGGAGACCAGACGATAGTTTTCTTCCACCTGAACTGTGGGCAACGCATTTGACATTGCTCGTCCTGTGTCTTAATACGGCGAAGCCAAGCCGGCTTACCTTATGTTGCTCCTCCGACTTTCCTCCTCCACACCAACATTTTGCAAGTTTTTAGGGGATGAAGTCACTCTTTGGAGGGGGAGAGGCCTGAATCACTTAATGGTGAAGCCGCTTTGGATCTCTCCTCTTTGACATGCAGGAACTTGCCTCCCGCCCCTGCCAGCAACGCCGCATCCCGTTCTGAGCCCAGCGTGTCCTTCTCAGTAGGCAGAAATGTGCAGAGGTGCACAAAGTGACTTCACCCAAAAATGTTGGCCTCGCCTGTAAAATGGGGTCTCGTAAGGAGACTTCCTTTTCAGCTTGAGGTCGGTCAAGGTGCAGTGGATCTCCGCTGGGAGGTTCCATCAAACTGGTAGCAATAGACCTTAGACTTATATACCGCTTCACAGTGCTTCACAGCCCTCTCTAAGGGGTTTACTGAGTCAGCCTTTTGCCCCCCCCCCCAACAATCTGTGTCCTCATTTTATCAACCTCGGGAGAATAGAAGGCTGAGTCAACCTGCAGCCGGTCAGGATCGAACTGTTGGCATTGGGCAGAGTTAGCCTGCAATATTGTATTCTAATCCCTGGGAGAGAAGGAAGGAAGGAAGGAAGGAAGGAAGGAAGGAAGGAAGGAAGGAAGGAAGGAAGGAAGGAAGGAATAGCACTTAAGACTTATATACCACTTCAGTGCTTCACAGCCCTCTCTAAGCGGTTTACAGAGTCAGCCTCTTGCCCCCAACAACGTGGGTCCTCATTTCACCGACCTAGGAAAGATGGAAGGCTGAGTCAAACTGCAGCCGGTCAGGATCAAACTGTTGGCATTGGGCAGAGTTAGCCTGCAATACTGTATTCTAATCCCTGGGAGAGAAGGAAGGAAGGAAGTAATAGCACTTAGACTTATATACCACTTCAGTGCTTCACAGCCCTCTCTAAGCGGTTTACAGAGTCAGCCTCTTGCCCTCCAACAATCCGGGTCCTCATTTTACCCACCACAGAAGGACGGAAGGCTGAGTCAACCTTGAGCCAGTTGGTCAGGATCAAACTGCTGGCAGTAGGCAGAATTAGCATGCAATGCTGCATTCTAACCACAGGGAGGGAAGGAAGGAAGGAAGGGAAAAAATAGCAATAGCCCTTAGACTTATAGACCACTTCAGAGTGCTTCACAGCCCTCTCTAAGAGGTTTACTGAGTCAGCCTCTTGCCCCCCATCAATCAACCTCGGAAGAATGGAAGGCTGAGTCAAACTGCAGCCGGTCAGGATCAAACTGTTGGCATTGGGCAGAGTTACCCTGCAATACTGTATTCTAATCCCTGGGACAGAAGGAAGGAAGTAATAGCACTTAGACTTATATACCAGTGCTTCACAGCCCTCTCTAAGCGGTTTACAGAGTCAGCCTCTTGCCCCCAACAATCCGGGTCCTAATTTTACCCACCACGGAAGGATGGAAAGCTGAGTCAACCTCCAGCCAGTTGGTCAGGATCAAACTGCTGGCAGTGGGCAGAATTAGCATGCAATGCTGCATTCTAACCACAGGGAGGGAGGGAAGGAAGGAAGGAAAAAAATAGCAATAGCCCTTAGACTTATAGACCGCTTCAGAGTGCTTCACAGCCCTCTCTAAGCGGTTTACAGAGTCAGCCACTAGCCCTCAACCATCTTCGTCCTCATTTTACCGACCTCGGAAGGACGGAAGCTGAGTCAACTTTTTGCTGGTCAGGATCGAGCTGCTGGCAGTCGGCAGAGTCAGCCTGCAATTCTGCATTCTAACCACTGGGATGGAAGGGAGGGAGGGAGGGAGGGAGGGAGGGAGGGAGGAAGGAAGGAAGGAAGGAAGGAAGGAAGGAAGGAAGGAAGGAGAAATAGCAATAGCACTTATATACCTATAAAGGTGTATGCCTTTATAGGTAGCACTTATATACCTATAAAGGCATATACCTTTATAGGTATATACCTTTATAGGTATATACTTATATAAACTTATATACTTATAAAGCTTTTCAGTCCTCTCTAAGCAGTTGACAGAGTCAGCCACTTGCCCCCAACCATCTTCGTCCTCATTTTACCGACCTTGGAAGGACGGAAGCTGAGTCAACTTTGAGCTGGTCAGGATCGAGCTGGTCAGGATCAAGCTGCTGGCAGTCGGCAGAGTCAGCCTGCAATTTTGCATTCTAACCACTGGGATGGAAGGGAGGGAGGGTGGGAGGAAGGAAGGAAGGAAGGAATAGCAATAGCACTTATATACCTATAAAGGTATATATCTTTATAGGTATTTACCTTTATAGGTATATACTTATATACTTATAAAGCTTCAGTCCTCTCTAAGCAGTTGACAGTCAGCTTCTTGCCCCCCCCCCCCAACAATCTGAGTCCTCATTTTATCGACCTCGGAAGGATGGAAGGCCGAGTCAAACTGGAGCCTGGTGAGATTTGATCGGCCAAACTGCCGGCAGCCGGTGATCAGCAGAAGGAGTACTTACGCAGCACTGCGCTCTAACCACTACACCACCGCGGCTCATCAGGTGAAGTAACCGGTAGTTCTTGACTTGCAAACATTTAGTTAGTGACTGTTCCAAGTTACGACGGCACAGAAAAAAAAACCTGACAAAATCCACACTTAACAACCGTCGCGGCATCCTCGGGGTCAAAATTCAGATCCTTGGCCACCAGTTCGTATTTATGACCGGGGTGATCCCGCGATCCCCTTTTGTGACCTTCTGGTGAGCCAAGTCCGGGGGGACGCCAGCTTCGCTTAACGACCGTGGGACTTCACAACTGTAATACACTTAAAGGCGGCAAGACAAACGGGGGCAAAACTCAATGACTGCCTTGTTTAGCCGCGCAAACATTTGAGGACGATCTCCATTGGCTTTAGATGCTGAAACCAGAGCGAACCAAGGTAATTGGGAAACCAGGGTTGCTCTCTCAATTCGGCCTCTTCCACCCCAGACTGCCTCTTTGTTGCCCGTTAAAAAAATGCAATAGAAAAGTTGAATCCGACTTAAAAATACGGAAGCTGCAACCCCCCCAAAAAACACCCCAAATGGTTATTTTTTTTTCTATCTATCTGGCATGAAGTGGCCAAGCCAAGCCTAATTCTGAGGCATGCTGGGCCTTTGATCTTGGGAGAAGATCTATTGGGGAGGTCACAGGTTGGCCACGAATTATTGACATGTGATGGGGACCTCAGCGTTAAGCCGAGCCTCGGTGTGGCTAATTCGGGAAGCGAATAGAACGGCATTATTGTAAGAAGATCACCAAGGTCATCACCCAGATCACCGCAGATGGGGACCGCAGCCAAGAAATGAAAAGAGGCTTGCTCCCGGGGAGAAAATTGATGGCAAATCTAGACAGCCTCCTAAAAAGGAGAGACATCACCCTGCCAACACAAGGGCATCTAGTCAAGGCGATGGTTTTCCCAGTTGCAATGGATGGGTGTGGAAGATGGACCACGAGGAAGGTTGAGCGCCAAAGAACGGAGGCCTTTGAACTCTGGTGCTGGAGAAGAAGACTCCTGCGAGTCCCTTGGACTGCAAGGTGATCCAACCGGTCAGTCCTAGAGGAGATCAACCCTGACTGATCTATTGAGCAGAGTGAAATTCACCTGGCCGATCTCACTTAGAAGCTGGCAGAGAGAGAAAAGGTTAAAAGAAAAGAGACCAATGTAACAGAGAATGCTTTTCGATATCGTCAGAACATTTTAAAGGGTAAAATTAGCTTTTCGTAAACCTCCTTTCCCCTTCATGGACTGGCAGTCCTAGAGGAGGTCAACCCTGACTGTTCTTTAGAAGGCCAGATCCTGAAGAGGAAACTCAAATGGACACCTGATGAGAAGAAAGAAGGAATCCCTGGAGAAGAGCCTCCTGCTGGGAAAGATGGAGGGCAAAGGTTGAGCGCCAAAGAACGGAGGCCTTTGAACTCTGGTGCTGGAGAAGACTCCCTTGGACTGCAATGTGACCCAACCGGTCAGTCCTAGAGGAGATCAACCCTGACTGCTCTTTAGAAGGCCAGATCCTGAAGAGGAAACTCAAATACTTTGGCCGCCTGATGAGAAGGGAGAAGGACTCCCTGGAGAAGAGCCTCATGCTGGGAACGATGGAGGGGAAAAGAAGAAGGGGACGGCAGAGAAGGAGGTGGCTGGATGGAGTCACCGAAGCAGCCGGCGTGAGCTTCAATGGACTCCAGAGGATGGTAGAGGACAGGAAGGCCTGGAGGAATGTGGTCCATGGGGTCGCGATGGGTCGGACACGACTTCGCAACGAACAACAACACTGTAGGAAAACACCTGTGCTGCCTTCTTCCATGGGATCCAGGAGCAATGGGTCTGGCAGAGGAGGTGGCAATGGGGTGTGGATCTTCCTCTGGGCCTCCTAGCCCTTCCCCGGAGTCTAGCCTGTGCCGCAAAGCGCTGCGTGGGAAGACTCCGTCAAGAGTCCTGTGCTAGCGCACCTTTGGCAGGAACAAACAATTAAGCATAATTGCTCCGGTGTGGCCTCACGCCTGTTTGGATAACACCTGTCGCTGTGCCAAGCCGGCACGCCCTCCCTGGTTAATTATTTCAGCAGACGGGGACCAGCCCAGGAGTCCCCGAGGCTCATGGGCCCGGAGGACGCCGGGAAGAAGCACAGGGCAGACACCCCGCCTGCGCCAAGCCCAGCTGGGCTCTCCCTCCAGGCTCCTTTGAGAACCGAGGTGAACCCGGACTCCCACCTGCGGTGAACGGGAGATGCGTCTTTCAGTGAGGTTTCCTCCCCCCCCTGTCACGTGACCGCACTGCGCCGCTGGCTGGTTTCTGACTTGCGGGAATCCAGCTCAGTTTATTGTCCAAGTGATCGTTCGGTGTGGGAGGGTTGGGTGATTCCTTCGCTCCATTTTCTGGACCCAAGGTTGGAATAGGGGACCATCGGCCTAATGGTCAAGGATTGGGTACCCCGATTGTCCAAACACGGAGGAGCCCAGATGGAGGTGCATGGATTGACACGGGGGCATTTCAGCTCCTGCTGGATACCATCTATATCGGGGGTCCCCAACCATTCGGACCTCAGGGACCTCTAAATTCATAATTTTAAATCCCCCGGACCGCTAATAGGATCTGCCTAATGACTGGCTGGGTGGGGTGGGTATGGCAAGGTGGCCATGTGACTGGCTGGGCGTGGCCAACTCGATGTCACTCATGTCGAGGGGCGCCTCGCCAGCCTCTACTCCCCCCTCCCCTGCCAGCCACTCCTCGCCTCCCTGCCGGGCTCCTTAGGGCCCCAACAGGAGGCAGTTGCTGGAGCTAAGGAGCCACCATGAGAAAGGGTTGGCAAAACAGCTCAGTTCAAATTGGATCTGGCCGAGAAGGAGGCTCAGCAGAAGCACCTCACTGAGGACTAGGAGCATAGGCTTTCCAAGCAGAGGGAAGACCTGAGGGAATGCAAGGCCAGGGACCGGCACCTGGAGGCTCAGCAGGCTGAGATGGTCAGCCAGTTCCAGGCCGTGATGCAGTCCGACTGGAATGAGGCCCTCCGGCTCTTCACCACCAGCGGCTCTTCCCTCCAGCCTTCGCCCAAAGCCCCCCACCAGGAGGCTGAAGCTGACCCCAAGTCGGAATTTCTGCCCCCCACAAAAAGACCCCGAAGGGGGAGACTCTCTGCAGCAACACAAGCCTTCATTGCACGCATCCATCCCAGGGGCCGTAGTTTGAGGACCCCTGATTTAGTGCAATATAAAAAAATGCAAATAATTTTTTCTGCGGGCCACCAACATTTTCTCGCAGTCCACTAATGGTCCGTAGACCACCGGTTCGTGACCGCTGGTCTATATACAATACAATACAATAGTAGAGTTGGAAGGGAGCTTGGAGGTCTTCTAGTCCAACCCCCTGCCTAGGCAGGAAACCCTATACCGTTTCAGACAAATGGCTATCCAACATCTTCTTAAAGACTTCCAGTGTTGGGGCATTCACAACTTCTGGAGGCAACTTCTGTTCCACTGATTAATTGTTCTCGCTGTCAGGAAGTTTCTCCTCAGTTCTAAGTTGCTTCTCTCCTTGATTAGTTTCCACCCATTGCTTCTTGTTCTACCCTCAGGTGCCTTGGAGAATAGTTTGACTCCCTCTTCTTTGTGGCAACCCCTGAGATATTGGAACACTGCTATCATGTCTCCCCTAGTCCTTCTTTCTCTTAAGCTAAACATACCCAGTTCCTGCAAAATGATATAACAAAGCAGCGCGAACCACTGTACCAAGCCAAGCGGACTTTCAAGCAGCAACACAACCGGCGCTTTCTCCAGACCCTGCGCACAAAAACACACACATCATTGTGTAGGTTTCGTACACTGCGCTCCACAAGGATGCCTCTGTGCAATGGGGAGATGGGGGGGGGCACAAACAAGATAAAGACACCGGCGGGATGGGTTGTGCTCTCTTAGCAAAGGCACCAAGGGGAAGATGGCGGGACAGGCAGATGGAAATTGGCGACAAGAAGCCCAGGGCTGGGGTGGAGAAGATGCCTTCGCCCAGGACCAGGCCTGCCATTAGCCCAGAAGACGCCGCAGGGATCAAGAGAATCTTTGTTTTGAAGAAAAACAAACCCACTTTTTATTAGCGTTTTCCAATGCAAGTGTTTTGTTTTTTTTAAATGAAAGATAAAAAGGAAGATAAAGAGTAGGGAAAACTGAACCACAAATTAATTGCCCTCTTAGTCCTTGCCCTCCCAGTTTAACGCTTTCTCCCGGAACGCATAAATCATCTTTTTTTTTCTCTGCGTGCAAAAAGTTCATGCAAGTCTTTTTTTAAAAACAATGATCTTATCGTTTTCCCCCTCCCAATAATAGCGGACAATAGTGCCGCTTTCTTTTCCCCAATATTGATATTCAACGCTGTTATAGGAACGGAGTTTAAAAATACGTACGTTGCAGGTTGAGGCTATTGGACAAACGTGGCAACCGAGGCTGTGTTCATTTACATTGGTATTTCTCAACCTCTGCATCTATAAGATGGGTGGACTTCGACTCCCAGAATGCCCCAGCCGGCAAAGATTTCTGGGAGTTGAAGTCCGTTTTTAAAGCCGCAGAGATTGGGGGAGGGGGTAAACAATGGTCCCGGTGGGCTCTTTCTGGCTCAACCCCTGACAAGCCAACTTGATCCATCCTCAGAAATGGGGTAGGGCGGGGGTTGGCAACCTGCAGCTCTGGAGCCTGATGTGGCTCCCTGTTGCTCAAAATATGGCATGCGATTCCCCGATAGGCCAACCAATGGATAAATCCAAGAAAACCCCTCCAAGACGGAGTGGCTGTGGCTACCGGCCCCCCGGTTCAACCAGTGGATTCCATCGCTGGCCATTGGGGGCGAGCAACTGGCCCCCGTGGAGCGGGCGCGCAATTTGGGCGTCCTCCTAGATGCCCGGCTGTCTATGGATGACCATGTGGCAGCCGTGGCGAGGGGGGCGTTCCACCAGGTTCGCCTGGTGCGCCAATTGCGCCCCCTATTGGACCGGGACGCCCTTCGCACAGTCACTCATGCGCTGGTGACGTCCCGTCTGGACTACTGCAACGCTCTCTACATGGGGCTCCCCTTGAAATGCACCTGAAGACTACAGCTGATCCAGAATGCGGCCACGCGGGCAATTATGGGGAGTACGAGATACTCCCATATAACACCTCTCCTGCGCGAGCTGCACTGGCTCCCTGTGGTCTACCGGGTGCGTTTCAAGGTGTTGATCACCATCTTTAAAGCGCTCCATGGCACAGGACGTAGTTACTTGCGGGATCGCATCCTGCCCCATACATCCCTGCGACCAATTCACTCTCACAGAGAGGGACTCCTCCGGGTGCCGTCCACTAAGCAGTGCCAGAGGGCGGCGCCCAGGAGCAGGGCCTTCTCTGTGATGGGCCCAGCCCTCTGGAATGACCTCCCCCCCCCCGACATTAGGACTACTACTGATCTCCGCTCCTTCCGCAAAAAACTCAAGACCCACCTGTTCCAACTAGCCGGCCTGGCTCAACTATAGCTCTATCTTCTAATCCCCCTGGCAATTTTAAATTTTAGGGTATTTTAATGTTTTTTAACTCTATTATTATTGTGTTATTTTATGAATTGTAATAATTGATGTTGTGAGTTTTTTATACCTCCTCCGTGCAACATGTGATATGTATTTTTATTGTACGCCGCCCCGAGTCCCTTCGAGGAGAGGGAGCGGCTTATAAGCCTAATAAATAAATAAATAAATAAATAAATAATAAAATAAAAGTTTCAGAAGAAAACAGAACGTTTAATTCAACTCCGTAGGCTAGTTTTGTGGCCACGCAGGAAATAGTCAGGCGTGGGAAGGGTTTCGTGGCTCCCGGTGGTTTTTTTTTTTTTTCCTGTGGGAACCGGGTCCAAGCGGGGGTGGGGAGGGGTTGGACTAGATGACCTCTAAGGTCCCTTCCAACTCTGTTAATCTGTTAAATCTGCCTGGCATCAGCAGGGTTCAGCTGGGCAAACCACCCCTCCCCTCCTAACTCTGGGCTCCCTTTTCCAAAGAGCATCCCCAAAATTCCTAGCCATTCCAGCCAACAATGCCTCCTGGGAAATGCAGTTCAGCCCCCCAATGGAGAGGACTACAAATCCTGATTGTCAACCCCCCCCCTGCCCAGCTGCTGGGGGATTCTGGGAGTTGAAGTCCAACTCTCTTACTTGACCTCTGTCCTTCTGCATCTTCCCCCCCTCCCCCGCATCATTTAAAATATAGGAGGGACCATAAAATAAAATAAAATGTAAAATAGGAAAATAAGAAAAATGAAATGAAATAAAATGAAAAAATGACAATAAAATAAAGTAAAATAAAAATAAAATCATAAAAATAAAATAATAATAAAATAAAATAAGTCAAAATAAAATAAAATGTAAAATAATAAAATAAAAAATGAAATGAAATAAAATGACAAAATAAAACAAAATATAAAAAAATAATTTAAAAAATTACAAAATAATAAAATAAAATAATTAAAAAATGAAATAATGAAATGAAATATAACAAGTCAAAATAAAATGTAAAATAATAAAGTAAAAAAATGAAATGAAATGACAAAATAAAATAAAAATAATAATTTAAAAAATTATAATAAAATAAAAAAAATGAAAAAATGAAATGAAATATAATGTCAAAATAAAATATAAAATAATTAAATAAAATAATTAAAAAATGAAATGAAACAATGAAATGAAATGAAATAAGACAAAAGTTACAAGGGAGAGAAAGAAATAAACTCGACCGAGCGATCTCTTTTTGTCGTCGTCGTCCCCCGCGTCCAGATGGAGGTGGACCGGTCCTGCCGGCTCGAGCCTGCGCGCTGCCCCTCGGCGCACGTGCGGGGGCGTGGCCCCGAGGGCGGTTGGGCGCGCGGGGCGGAGCGGGGCGTGTCAAACCCCGCCCCTTTCGAAGCCGCGTCTGGCCGTCCTGCGCGGGTGCGCCTCATTCGCCTGCAGGCGCGCGAGCTCTGCGGAGGCTGCGCGCGCACTCGGCTCGCTGAGGAGGCGGCGGCTGAGGCGACCGAGAAGATGATGCTGGGCGACCTGGCGTCCCTGGAGGAGCCTCCACCGGCGGCGGCCTCGGCGCTGCGGAGCGAGCTGGGCTCGCACCTGCACCTGCTGAAGGGGCTGAACGTGCGCTTCCGCTGCTTCCTGGCGAAGGTGCACGAGCTGGAGCGCCGCAACCGCCTGCTGGAGAAACAGCTGCAGGCCGCTCAGGTGGGCGAGCGGGAGCGCCGCCTCCGCTACCGCCGCTTCCCCCGGCACCAGGCCGTGCAGACCGATCCGGAGCCGCCCCTCGGGCCTTCCTCCCTCGCCCCCTCCTCCTCCTCGGGTCCTCCTGCTGCTGCTCCTTCGGCTTCTTCATTTTCATCCTCCTCCTCCTCCTCCTCGGCTTCCTCCTACGGCCGCCTGCCCGGCACCATCTGGAGCTACACGCAGGTGCGGCGGACGGGCGGAGGCGGCCTGGAGACCCTGCAGGGGCCCGGCGTCTCTTGGGTCCACCCGGACGGCGTGGGCGTCCAGATCGACACCATCACGCCCGAGATCCGCGCCCTCTACAACGTCCTGGCTAAAGTCAAGCGGGAGAGGGACGACTACAAGGGCAGGTGAGGGTCGCTGCGTGGCCTCCTTTTCCTCTTGGGGGAGGGGGTGAGTTCACGTACTGTTAGTCACCTGATAGGAATCGCCGCGTGGCCTCCTTTTCCCGCTCTGGCGAGGGGGAGGGGGGAAGCTTACATCTATGGAACTGGGGGTGGTGGTCCCCTCCCCCCAGGGATCGCTGCTTGGCCTCCTTTTCCTCTTGGGGGGGGGGGAGGAAGCTCACGTATTGATAGTTCCTCAATAGGGATTGCTGCTTGGCCTCCTTTCCCTCTTGGGGGGGGGAGCTTACATCTATGGAACTGGGGTGGTGGTCCCTTTCCCAATAGGGATCGCTGCTTGGTCTTCTTTCCTACCCTGGGAGGGAGAAGAGGGAAGGAAGAGAGCCCCGTCGGGGTCTATAAGGTCAGAGATTGCTGCTTGGCCTCCTTTCCTGCCCTGAATTGTGGGGTGGGACTGGGGGAAGAGCCTCCCCTTTCCTGTATGGCAAGAGATGGGGGGGTGAGTCCCCTGGGCTGTGCTAGGTAGCAAGTTCTAGGGATCAAGGATCGCTGCTTGGCCTCCTTTCCTGGGTGGGAAGGGGGAAGGAAAGGGAGCTTTCCCCTCCTTTCCTAGGTGGCAAGAGCTGAGAGAGGTGTGTTTCTCTGAATCAGCCATCCCTGGCTGTAATAGGGAGAGAGTCCCCAGAATCGGGGATCGCTGCTTGGCCTCCTTTCCTGTTGCTGGAGGTTAGGAAGGAAAGGAGCCGAGGAACCAGGCAAAAGTTGTGGAAGGGGTCCCATAAACCCTGCTAGATGCGAGAGAGCCCTCCCTGCAAGTCCCTGAGAGTTCAAGGGGGTGGGGTGGGGGGCTTGATGTTTTTTTTTTTTTGTGGGGGGAGGATGAGATAGCAGGACGGGGGGGGGGGGCGTTGCGGTTGCTGGGCAAGCGGCAAGGACAGGGCTGCCCCCCCCTCCAACAGAAAGCAGCAGTCCCTGGACTTTGGGATGGGTGGAGGTCCCCGAATGCTTGAGGGGCTTAAGGCTGGGAGCCTTGCCCTTGGTGGCCTTGGCTTCTCCCCGGATAAGATAATGGGGAGTGGGCGAGGCCTGGCAGGAACATTTGCCTGCTTCTTCCCAGGCCCAGGAGGAGGAGGAGGAGGGGAGGGAGGCTGGATGGGTAATGGGAGGGGGCTTCTTGCTTCTCTGGGGAAGGAGGGAAGGCTGAGGATTACTTCCAATCCAAATGAGGGTCTGAGGGGGCAGGAGAGGGGCTTCCAGGAAGAAAAAAAAAGGGCTTGCAGGGACCCCTCCCTGCAGCACCAGGCCCAAAGGTGGCTTGAGGGGGGGGGGAGAGAAACGACACACACAGGACTGGACTCTAGGCAGGAGGAAGATAGTTTAAGGGGGTGAGAACCCCTTGCAGCCCTCCAAAAGAGGGGCTGGGAAGAGAGAAGGAAGGCGATGGAGGGGGCTGAAAGAGAGGGTTTTTGTGGGAGCCCCCCCCCCCCATTAGCCAGAGGTACTGCAGTGAGAATTGGAGGAGCTGGGGAAACGGCCCAGTAAACGAGAGAGAGCTGAATTAATGGGGATCCCCCCCCCCCCATCTTCCTGCATGCCTGGGGGGAGGGGAGAAGGACCTGCTTCCCCCCCCCCCCAAAAAAAAAACCCGACCCTGCTGAGTTTGCAGCTGCAAAGGGCTGGAGGATAAAGCCAGGCATTCCAGAGACATCTGGTTTCCCGCTTGGGCCATTCCGCTGCTTCCGACCTCCTCTCTTCATTTCTCTTAGTCAGTCCTGCTTTTTGGCCTCTGAGCTCAGTGGTGCAGTATTTGGACGGGCAGCGCTGCAGGGGGAAGGTGGCATCCATGCCAGGCCGGCCTCAGGGGCAGGCCGCTCTCCTTGCCCATCCTTTTGCACAGAGGGGGGGGGAAGCACGGCTGCACCCTCCTTTTCGCTCTCCGACGCACACTTGTGCAAAGCAGCCTTTTGCCTGTAGGAAGACAACACCCCCCCCCCCCCACTACCTCTCTCCCGTTCTCACTCACTGACGTTGGGAGTCAGCCTTTGTTGAAAGTAAGGCTTCCGCCGGCCGCCTGAGTAGGAGGGGGACGTTTCCTAACTCCCCCCCCCCCCGCATCCCAGCCTTTGAAACCTGGCCATGTTTCCTATCCTGCTTTGTGTCAGGCTGGAATGTGTAATTCTCCTCTTAAAAACAAAAAAAAAGGGGGGGGGATTCTATAAATAATAACGTCTGGAGTGGGAGGCTTGCATGACTTCCCGGCTGGCCTTTCTCACACATCCAAAGAACTGTTTGTTTTCCTCTTACTCACTCGGCTTCTCGCTTTTCCTAATCAGCGGGTTGTCATTGTGAGGGTTAAGACCCGGGGCCTGGTCTGCACCAAACATGGGGGGGTGTTTGGGGAGGGCGGGGGCTTTCTATGTACCTGTAGCCAAATCTTCTCATTCAGGTGAACTTACAGGAGCAGCTTCTACATTGCTGAATGATATCCTGGGACCCCCGGGGGCTGTGAGCTTTTCCTCCCTCGGCCAGTGCCAAGCCTGATTTCTTGAGGGGTCTTTTCCCCCCCTTCTCCAGACTCGCTTTCTCAGTCTGGACCCCCCCCCCCCCCTATTTCTGTTCCACCATAACCACACAGTGATACTGGTTGATCTTTTCCCAGCCTCGTTTTTTAAATCTGGAGTACATTAGGCTGCATTTGTTGAGACTTGGGTGAACCCCCATCCCTGTCTCCATAGGCATCTCCGGTGTAGCCCTGCCTGCAGGGTCCTGAACCCCCTCCTCATGTTAGCCCCTCTGTGCCCAAGGCACTGCTGAGCCTAGGAGGAGGGGGTTCTCCAGACAAAAGACCTCCCTCCCACCATCTGTTACTTGTGGTGTAAGATCATTGCCCAAGTGGCAACTCCTAGCATCTTTCTTTGAGAGAATGTCAGCAGCAAGGACCAGCTTAACATGAAGGGGCTATGTGATGGCTACCCTGAGCCTTTGACTGCAAAGGCCTTCTCTTCCTCCTCCTCTTCCTCCTCCTCCTCCCACCATCAATTTTGAAGGATGAAATTATTGAAACCCAGAACTCTTTGAGTGCTCATCTCCAGTCAAGCCTCTCATTCAACCACCCGTTCCGTTTTTCGCCACTTTGGCGAAATTCATAGAAATGAACTCTCGATCAGATTTCTCTTTTCTGTGACCGCTTTTGATCCAAATATGTGCACCCACGTAGCAAGGGCAGCAACCTGCATTTGGATCTTCCCATTTTGAGGTGCTGGATAAATCTCATAAGAAATGCTCAGGGTGCAATTTGTTTTAGGCAGTTCTAGTCTCTTTGTTAGTTTCAACTTTCCAATTTCTCATTGTTGAGGAAGTTTCTGGCTTTTAAAAGTTCTTTCTAAAAGCTAGTGCGGCACCGTCCCCTTGGGAGCTTTTATCTCCAGCCAGGGAGTGACTTAATGTGTTATGATTCCCAAATTCTCTTAATTGGTGGAGTGTTTATCAAGCAGCCGGGGCGTTCCTTGCCACAGTGTTGAGGAACTAACTTGTTAATAACCACTGAGCTGGAAATAATTGCTTTTCCCCAGGTTGTGCTTTGATTTTGGCAGATTAATAAAGTCCAGTTGAAGCAGGGCCTGTTCCAAATTTGGTGCAGCTGGAGAGAGGGGAAGGCTATTGGCTGCCGAATGGAAAAGCATGACAAAACTAACAAGCCATTGTTTTCCCTCGATAAAGATCTTAATAAAAATGTCCTTAAAAGCCATCCCTGAAGAATGTCTGAATCCACTTTTAAGCTAAAATATCAGTGTAACAAGATTCAAATGTTACACCAGCAGAGACCAATAAAAATAAATCATTTTCGATACGGGAAGAAATTTCAGCAAAGTTAGAATTTCCTGACCTGTATCCGGAAGGAGGTACTAACTAGATGGTTTCTCTTTTGGGGTGTCTGCATTGCATTTAGAATGCAATCTGGTGCGTATTAGGCAGTATGTATATTTAAGAATTAAATACTGGTTGTAAACCCCCCCTCCCCCCCCAGATTTGACTTATCTCGCCTTGTAAAATGAAAGCAGTATGAAAACGTTTTTGGGAGAAAAAATACTGCTGGCGGAAAAAGTTGTTTGATGATGTTGCTTATACTGAATTAAAATGAATCAGCTTTTCATCCACGTTTGAAAATAGGGAAGTACACTGGGGCCAGTATTGTCAAAAGACAATAAATTGTCCGTTCTGAACTCAAGGCAATAACGTAGTGGATTTCTTTGAAATAACTAAAAAAGGGCAAGTCACGGACCTCCGCCTGGCGGTTTTTCTTGCCTTGTTCTCCTTCTGCATGAGCTTTGTTTCATCGCAAGTCTTATCAAGCCTTATCAAAGTCATGACAAGGGACTTGCCCCAATAGAACGGAGCCTAAGTTGCCCAAAAAAAAAAGCACTTCCGGTGATGAATCATTTCCTGATTACGCCTTGATTCAGCTCCAGGGGTGTTCTGATCTTTGAGAAGAATAAAAGACTTGACTTGATTGAATGAATGAATGAATGAATGAATGAATGAATGCTCCAGGGATAGCCCTCGACTAATTCCTACTTTTTAAAACTTCTGTGCACTTCTTATTTTCCTGCGAAAGCTAATCCTACAGTTTTGCACGAGGGAGCAGATTTCTCCCGCGGAGCCTTCAATATCGGGGCTGATCCGTTTAAAGAATGAAGCTTAGAAGAGAGTTCCTTCCTTCTGGAACGAACTCCCCCCTGATATTAGAACTACTGTTGATCTCCGCTCCTTCCGTAAGAAACTCAAGACCCACCTGTTCCGACTAGCCGGCCTGGCCTAATTGTAATTACAAGTACAATCTATTACTGACCTTCCTGGATGGCTTTTTAGTATTGTAAATGTTGGGGTTTTAATTTTTTAGACCGTTTTTAACTAGAAATGAGTTCGGGCATTATACAGACCGTATGTTTATGTTGGATGTCTAATGTTTTGTTGTTCCTGCTTTGTTGTTTTATATGTACTGTCTGTACACCGCCCCGAGTCCCTGCGGGGAGAGGGGGACGGTATATAAATTTAATAAAACTCAAACTCAAACCCTCTGACAAAGAGAGCTGTTGCTCGCCTGCTTTTCCATACAACGTGTGAGTCAGAAACGCGTCTCCCAGGCTGCTCCCGGCTGGCTTCGGCCTTTTCCCAGAAGATGCCATCTTCCTGGGCTTATCTCCAGGGAGGCTGTAATCAACAGGAGGAAAACAATTGCTAAGAAGGGGAATGGTGATTGTAGATAAGCTCGGAGGTGTTTGCCAAGCTTCCGCAAAAGGATGCGGGAAAGATTGCAAGCCGGAGCAGCCAGGTAGATAAGACCAAAGCCCTGCCATAAAACTCCCCAAAGCAGCACGCCAGGGCAGTGGACTTGGCAGGGCAGGCTGAGCTCTGGCCCCTCGACCTACCCACGGGCTGCTGGCTTTCCGGAACGCCCAGGAGGTGCCCAGCAGGAGGAAGTTTGCTTCCTTGGTCTTGCCGGTTGAGCATTTCTTGGGTGGGGAGAGAAATAAGGTAGACCCCTCTCTTAAGGCCCCAACCTTCAAAGGTCGTCATTCCCAGGTCACCTGGCTCTTGGCTCTTATCGCTTGAACATTTGGGGAGATGATGAGGCTGGGGAAGCCCAGCCTACGTTGCTGCAGGCCTCCTCCCCCAAAGGGCTTTGTTTGACGAAGGAAGGAAGCAGCATACAGGTAGTCCTCGACTTACGGCCGCAACTGAGCCCGAAATGTATCTTGTTCAGTGAGGTTTTGCCCCATTTTACAACTTTTCTGGCCACCTCTGTTAGGCGAATCACCGGGGGTGTTAAATTAGCAACAAGGTGGCTTTCCTACCTATTGACTTTGCTCGTCAGAAGGTCGCAACACGGGATCATATGATGCTATATCAGTGATGGCAAACCTAAGGCACGCGTGCCACAGGTGGCACGTGGAGCCATTTGTCAGGGCACGCGAGGCGCGAGTTCACCCTTTTTTAAAGCCATTTTTCGCCCTCCCCAGGCTCCAGAGGCTTTATAGGAGCCCGGGGAGGGCGAAAACAGCCTCCCCTGCCCTCCCTGAAGGCCTTCCGGAGGCTTCATGAGCTTCCCTGAAGCCTCCGGAGTGCAAAAAACCAGCCCTACGGGCAAACCGGAAGTTCGGGAACGGACTTCCGGTTTGCTCAGAGGTTCGTTTTGACTGCTCCGGAGGCTTCAGGGAAGTCTCCTGAAGGTCCCTGAAGCCTTTGGAGGGCTTCTGGAGGGGGGCGGGGGAGGCTGTTTTCGCCTTCCCCAGGCTCCTATAAAGCCTCTGGAGCCTGGGGAGGGTGAAAAAAAGCATGCAAAAAATGGGGGGGGAGCGTCGCGCCTGTAGTGCACGCGTGCGCACTGGGGTGTGTGTCGCACATTGCATTATGGGTGCGGCACGCCCGCACACGCCCCCCCCGCGCTCCCCCCACTTATGGCACGCAGCCCAAAAAGGTTCGCCATCGCTGTGCTATTTCACTTCTTTCCTTGAAAGCCTCCAGCGATGGGGCACCCATAACGTCTGGAGACAAGCCCTTGTTCCACTGGCTTGGAAGGGAATGAACTGATCAGTGAATTGGAAGCCCCGTTCCCCTCCATGCGTGACGTGTATGTTTTGACCATGATCCTCGAAGGGAGCGCTTGTTTTGTTTTGAAGGGAGAGCAGCCAGCCAAGCAGCCGTTGCTCCGATTGTGTCAGTAGATTACAGGGCAAAGAGAAGCTGGAGAGAAGATATTTCTGGCTCTTTATGGTGCGTAATCATAGGCCGAAGCGGTCGGAGACCGCGGCCCCAAAACGCTGGGTCGTCTGTGGCTCAAGGAAGCAGGAGCTGATGCAGCACTTGGCCGCTGCCCTTCCTTGGGGTTTCAGACCGAGCTGCCAGCATGATTCCTGTGTTTTTAATACTCCCAAGCGGTCGATTTAGTCCTAAGGCATTCGGCAGCGAGAGGAACGTTTCCCCTGCCTTGTCCTCCGTCTGTGGGGAGTGGGCCAAGCGTGCTTAGGGAAAGAGGATGGTTGTCCCCAGCTGGTTCAATGGGCCTTTTGAAACTTTTCATTGAGATTTGTGGGGCAGAGTTGTTGTGAATGGGAAGGCCAGGCTAGAATTTATTTTTAAAAAGGAAATCTTTCCCAGGTCACCACTGCTGTTGTTTCGCCTGCATTGCTCGGTTCTTTTGGATCCTGAGTGAGGGCTGATAACTGGCAAATGTCTGTCTTGGATCTTTTTGTCACAATGCCATCTTGATTATTATTTTTTTCCTAGTTAAAACATGTGGGAATCGCACTCCTGGAGAGAGAGAGAGACAGAGAGAGAGAGGGAGGGAGAAAGAAGAGAGGATGATGCCTGGCTTGTTTGTCAAGAAATCCGGTTGCCATATCGCGCGAAGCTCAGTCAGCAGCGGCTTGTTCTGCGTGCCCATGTCCCAAAGGGTAGTTGGCACTCACGTAGCAAACCTTTGCCCATCCATAGCAGCTCAGAGCCTGCCACTTGAGCCAGCTCCTGTCCAAACCAGAATGCAAGTGGAAAAATTCTCAGCTGCGTTAATTTCTTAGAAAAACCTGTATGCCCGTCAGTTCTGGCATTCAGATCCTCTTTACAGATTTAAAGTTAACAAAGTTGGAAAGGACCTTGTAGGTCATCTAACCCACCCACCCACCCCGCCCAAGCAGGAAACCTTACACTATTTCTGATAGATAGCAGTCCAGTCTCTTCTTAAAAGCCTCCAGTGATGTCCCACAACTTCCGAAGGCAACTTCTCTCCCATCAGTTAATTGTTCTCCCTGTAAGTTTCTCCTTATCTCCAGGTTGAATCTCTCCTTGATCACTTTCCATCCATTATTCCTTCTCTGGCCTTCTGGCAGGGTGACCAGTTCCCTCCTGTCCAACTTCTCTTGCCCTTAGGAGAGGCCAAACACGTACGCCCACGCTCTGCCCAGGATCGCTTTAAGCATTCGTTGCAGCGTCGCTGCTTTCCCTTAAAAATCTGGAAAGCAGGTCGGGCTTCAGAAGCCTCGACTTATTAGACCAGCAAAACTGGTTAGGGTGTGATGTTCAACCAGCCACCCTCCCTTTAGCCATCTTTCTCTCGGAGGAGGAGGCAGGTGTTCTGCCCTGAGTTAGCAAGGCACCATTTCACGTGGCAGGTGGCTCTGGGTGGCAGAGTTCTCTCTCTCTCTCCTGGCTGGTTGGAGGAGGATGCGGGGATGCAGCTCAGCCTGGCAGCTTGCGGGCGAACGTCACCCCAAAGTCAAGGCAATGAGGACAGCCGGCCTTGTTTCCAGCCGTTGAACCTTTGCGTGTCAATAGGGAGTATCCCGGGTGTTTCCCCAGCCTTTAACTGCTCCTTGGGGTTCAGCAGAAGCGACCCCCATGCTTGCTGGGCAAGCCAGCCACGATCCTTTGGGGGGGTTCTTGTGAGCGGTTCCCCTGTTTGCAATTTTATGCCAGGTGTGTGGCCGGGCGGTCATTGCGTGTGAGAAGAGGACTGGTGCTGGAGGAGGACTGGGGTAGGACCAATAGGGGAGAGGGAGACCTGTGGGGCTACTGCCCTGCTTGGGACATCCAAGGCATGGAAACCGGCCCACTTGCTCTCGTGGGGAAGCAGCAAAGTGCCAGAGGGGTTTTTCTGCCACTCTGGTTTGGCCCTGGTCTGAATTTTGCAGTGATGCTCATTCCGCTTAGGGCCGTGATGGTGAAACGATGGCACGTGTGCCCGACGTGGCACGGGGAGCCGTGTCACCTGGCACACACAGCGTCGCCTGTTCCTTTTCTGGGTTTCTGGTGTGCATGTGCGCGTGACGATCAACTGCCAGAAACAATACAATACAATAGCAAAGTTGGAAGGGACCTTGGAGGTCTTCTAGTCCAACCCCCTGCCTAGGCAGGAAACCCTATACCGTTCCAGACAAATGGCTATCCAACATCTTCTTAAAGACTTCCAGTGTTGGGGCATTCACAACTTCTGGAGGCAAATTGTTCCACTGATTAATTGTTCTAACTGTCAGGAAGTTTCTCTTCAGTTCTAAATTGCTTCTCTCTTTGATTAGTTTCCACCCATTGCTTCTTGTTCTACCCTCAGGTGCCTTGGAGAATAGTTTGACTCCCTCTTCTTTGTGGCAACCCCTGAGATATTGGAAGACTGCTATTATGTCTCCCCTAGTCCTTCTTTTCATTAAACTAGACATACCCAGTTCCTGCAACCGTTCTTCATATGTTTTAGCCTCCAGTCCCCTAATCATCTTTGTTGCTCTTCTCTGCACTCTTTCTAGAGTCTCCACATCTTTTTTACATCGTGGCGACCAAAACTGAGTGCCGTATTTCAAGTGTGGCCTTACCAAGGCATTATAAAGTGGTATTAACCCTTCACGTGATCTTGATTCTATCCCTCTGTTGATGCAGCCTAGAACTGTGTTGGCTTTTTTGGCAGCTGCTGCACACGGCTGGCTCCTATTTAAATGGTTGTCCACTAGGACTCCAAGATCCCTTTCACAGTTACTACTGTTGAGCAAGGTAACACCTATACTGTACCTGTGCATTTCGTTTTTCTTGCCTAAATGTAGAACCTTACTCTTTTCACCATTGAATTTCATTTTATTAGATAATGCCCAACGTTCAAGTTTGTCAAGATCCTTCTGTATCTTAAGCCTGTCTTCTGGAGTGTTGGCTATTCCTGCCAGCTTGGTGTCATCTGCAAATTTGATGAGTTCCCCATTTATTCCCTCATCCAAATCATTGATGAAGATATTGAAGACTACTGGGCCTAAAACAGACCTTTGGGATACTCCACTGCATACTTCCCTCTATGTAGATGCAGTTCCATTGAGGACTACACCTTGAGTGCGGTTGGTCAGCTGTTACGAATCCATCTGGTGGTGATGCTGTCTAACCCACATTCTTCTACTTTATCTAGGAGTAGGTTATGGTTTACCTTATCAAAAGCCTTACTGAAGTCCAAGTAAACTATATCGACGGCATTCCTCTGGTCCATTAATTTTGTCACTTTGTCAAAGAATGCAATAAGATTAGTCTGGCATGATCTGTTTTTGACAAACCCATGTTGGCTTTTGGCTATTACTTTGTTTGCTTCTAGGTGTTCGCTAATTTGTTGCTTGATTATCTTTTCCAGAATCTTCCCTGGTATTGAGGTCAGGCTGATAGGTCTGTAGTTTCCTGGATCTGTTTTTTCCCCTTTTTTGAAGATGGGAACCACATCAGCTCTTTTCCAGTCCTCTGGCAGTTCCCCAGTGCTCCAGGATCTCTGAAAAATATAGTTCAGTGGTTCTGAGATCTCGTCTGCCAGTTCCTTCAGAACCCTGGGGTGTCATCCATCCGGTCCTGGTGATTTGAACTCCTCTAGGGTAGACAGGTGCTCACTTACCATTTTCTTCCCTATTTCAACTTGTGTTCCCAATCTGATTTTTGCGGTGCTGCTTTTGATAGGTTGGACTGTTTTATCCCTTTGCGTAAAGACAGATGCAAAACATGAGTTAAATAGTTCTGCTTTCTCCCTGTTGCTTGTCACCTTCTTGCCACTTTCTCCCAGCGATGGACCAATTGTTTGACTGGAGGAGCTGGTCTTCCATTTTCCGCCGTGAGCTGAATGCCGCGCATGCGTGGGCACCGGTAGACCTGGAAGACTAATTTCTGGAAACTGGAAGTTCATTTTCTGGCACCTGGGCAGCTCCCCTTCCAGGTTGCGTCCCAGCACTCGCTGTCAAAAAGGTTTAGGGTTACACATTAAGTTGAGAAACCAGCTAGATTGTTGTCACTCTTGATCTCGATTTGCCTGACCGAATGCCCAGATGGCAGCACTGAGAGAGGCCTGCCCTGCGCCCTCTTTTTTCCCCCTTTGCTACTTAAGATCCCCGCGTGGCAGCCTGCCCAACCTTCTCCACAGCCCGCTTTTCTTTCCCCGTGCGGAAATCTCGCTTAAAATTCAGCCGCGTATTAATGTAATGCAGCTAGTCTGACAGGTAGCTTACAATGTGGCGCGATAGATATTGCTTAGGCGAGAAGACGAAGAAGAAGAAGAAGGAAAAAAAAACCTCTGAAACATGAGTTCTGTATTTAATTATCTTGCACCCTGGAGCTCTTTTCAGCAAGCTAATCCTCTGCTCCTCAGATTGCCAGAATAATTACCGCTTTCAAAAGGAAGCCTTGAAAAACTCTGGTTTTTTACCTCCAGTTATAATAACGACAGCGCTAGAGAAAGCAAAGAATGCCTTTTTTTTTGCCACAGATGTTTCATAAGCTTTGCTGCTAATTGTTTTTCCAGGAGGACTCAGATCATACGAGAAAGCGGTTAACATTCCCTTCGCTGGGGGATATTTGGGGAGGGTTTTTAAATATGTGTGTGTGTGTGTGTGTGTGTGTGTGTGTGTGTGTTGTATTTGTGCTGATAAATAAATAATTTGGGCATACCAGGGGTTGTAACACAAATACAGGTTCAAATCCCAGTAAGGGTATGGCTAGCTGATGAGAGCTAATTAGCTCGAAATAGATCTATACTAGTCTCCCTTTATTTATTTATCAGTGCAAATACAACATATATATATATATGTGTGTGTGTGTGTGTGTGTGTGTGTGTGTGTGTGTGTGTATGTTGTATTTGTGCTGATAAATAAATAAAGGGAGACTAGTATAGATCTATTTCAAGCTATTTAGCTCTCATCAGCTAGCCATACCCTTACTGGGATTTGAACCTGGGCATACCAGGGGTCGTAACACAAATACATATACATACACGACGACGGCTGCACAATTAGGCTGCGAAAGGGAGAGCTCGTCGCAAAGACTGAACCGGTTCTGCATGGGCGGCTGCCTATCGCTCCGGATCGGAGTTTGCCAAAGGGGCAACGGAGGAAATCTGGCACAGCCCCATGCCTTAACCCTTTCCCTTAGAAATAGGTGTAAAAGGATTGGGGGTTAGGGGAGGAAACTGGGTTGTGGTGTTCCTTGTTGGGTCATCGCTGCTCCTGGGAATCTTGAGGGTCGCAACGAACAACAACCACCTCAGCCCAGAGGTCCTTGAGGCCTGCCTGCCAGCCGACGGGATGCAAAAACCTATTCTTCCCTGAAAATGGGCTTGTCGTTCTTTCCGTTTGTATTTTAACTGCTGCGTTGGGTTTTCGTATCTAAGCGGTTTTGGGGAAAACCACTTTGGGAAGAGCATAACAAAGGAATGCCCTTTTTTTTATTTTAAAAAAAACAACCAGAAGGACTAAAAAATAAAACAGCCCATCTCGTTCTTGGCACTTCTAAACCACCCAACCACGGTGCTGGGTGCCGGAAGACTTGTCTTGATGGACAATTTAAGAAGGTAAAAAGAGGGAGTTCCCCGCACGACGACCTAATTGAAATTGGATGTAATGAACCTCCCCGCGCTTTTTCCCAGTCGGATTTTTTTTTGGGGGGGGGATCCATCTGGAGCTGATTTATGCTTGCTGGCTCTCCAGTTGTGGCATTTACGCCAGGAGCCACTCCGGGTGGCCGGATGTGGCTTTGAATCCTTCCATGAGGCAAGCATCTGCTTGGAGAGCAATGGGTGGCTTCCGATTTTGGCTGAATCGGGAGCTCCGTGCTTTGTCGAAGGCTGGGGGGGGGGTGCTTCTTCAACCAGAGGAACCCCCTCTCCTTCATGAATCTCAGCCAGCTCTCTCGCCTCTTGGCCAAGCGTAGAGGCCGCGTCATCTTGGCTGGGCCTTTCCTTATGCCTCTCAGATGGGCCTGGTGCTGGGCCGTTCGCAGGGAGCCTGGAGGATCCAGATTCCAAGCAGATCCCCATCAAACAAATGGGTCCCCGAGGCACGAGAGAAGCTGCCTCAAGGGGACCAGCATCTTTCTCCACTGTCAGCAAACACACACACACTCTTCTCTCCCTCCCTGCCTCCCTCCCTCCCTCCCTTCGGTCTCTCTCTCTGTGTCTCTCTCTCCCGCTCTCTCTCTTTCTCCCTCCTTCTCTCTCCCTCTCTCTCCCCCCTCTCTTTCTCCCTCCTTCCCTCTTCTTTGTCTCTCCCCCCTCTCTTCTTTCTCCCCCTCTCTCTCTTCTTTCTCCTTTCTCCCTCTCTCTCTGTCTCTCTCCCCTCTCTCCCCCCTCTCTGTCTCTTCCCCCTCTCTTTCTCCCTCCCTCTCCCTTCTTTCTCTGTCTCCCCTCCTTTCTCCCTCCCTCTCTCCTTTCTCTCTCTCTGTCTCTCTCTCCCCCCTCTCTTTCTCCCTCCCTCCCTCTCTTCTTCCTCTCTCTCCCCCTCTCTCTGTCTCTCTCCCCCTCCCTTTCTCCCTCCCTCTCTCTCTTCTCTCTCTCTCTGTCTCCCCTCTTTCTTCTTTCTCCCTTCCTCTCCCTCCCTCTCTCTCTCCCCTCTCTGTCTCTCTCTCCCCCCTCTCTTTCTCCCTCCCTCCCTCTCTTCTTCCTCTCTCTCCCCCTCTCTGTCTCTCCCCCCTCCCTTTATCCCTCCCTCTCCTTTCTCTCTCTGTCTCTCTCTCCCACCTCTCTTTCTCCCTCCCTCCCTCTCTTCTCCCTCTCTCCCCCCTCTCTCTGTGTCTCTCTCCCCTTTCCTTTCTCCCTCCCTCTCCTTTCTCTCTCTGTGTCTCTCTCCCTCCTCTCTCATCTTTTTCTCTTTCTCCCTCCCTCCCTCACTCTCTTCTACCTCTCTCTCTCCCCCTCTCTGTCTCTCTCCCCCTCCCTTTCTCCCTTCCTCCCTCTCTTCTTTCTCTCTCTGTGTCTCTCTCTCCCCCTCTTCCTTCTCTCTTCTGTCTCCCTCCTTCCGTCCCTCTTTCTCTTCTTTCTCTCTCTCCCTGTCTCTCTCCTTCCAGTCCTGTCCCAGCGCTCACATTAAAGGCCGCCCGTCCGTGGGGCGAGCAGCCAAAGCCACGGCCCGCACATTCCTCTTGGGTTTCTTTGAGCTAAGCGCGGAGGTGTGATTGCCATTAAGTCTGGGGCCAAGACAGAGCCCCCCCCCCCCCCCCCCGCCTGCCAGGCTCAATGCTCCCCGGCTGGGAGCTGCTGCTTTCTGACCTGCCCATTCCACAGCCCTGAGATCTCCTGGCAACGTCTACCTTTCCCCTTCGGAGGCCATCGGGCCACAATAGATCAGCAGCTCACCCAACAGAATGGAAAGCCCACACACCAGCCTGGTAATGCCGTGGCACTGGCTGGGTTTGCTACCCCAAGACGCCGTGACTTCTCTCCCCAAGGCTGCGGGGGGAACGCACACTGCCAAGACGTAAGGCATGCCCACCTTCCAGAAATGTAGAGGTGGCTGCAAACAAGCCCCCCCCCCCCCCCGGATTGGGAAAGACCCCATCCGGAAGCTCCGTTTGAGCAAAGAGGGGGAATGGTGCCCATGGACGGTTTCTACTGGCCAAGCTCCGGATTGCTTCGCCCGGGGAGGCGTTGGCGCACGAGCCAGGATTTAATAGATCGGCTGTTCCCATTAAGATTAAAGCATTTTGCACGGAGCTCTTCAGGAACCATTTAATTTTCTCTCTTAATCAGAGCCCTGAGCTGGGGGGGGGGGGGGGGGGCTGAAGGGCCTGGCCCGGTTTGTAAGCTCAGCTGCAAGAAGAGGCGGCAAACGGGCAGCTCTTCCGCTGGCCCAGGCACGGGACGCAAAGGGCACTGCCACGGCCACACGGTTGAACCCCCTGCAGCGCCACGGTTTCCCTGGGGAAGGGGGTGAAAGCGTGGCTGGTGGGTTTTCTCGAGGTGCAGCGTCTGGGCAAGGCTGGTCCTTCATCCAACCAGCCACGTTCTTCTCTCCAGCAAAGCAGGGAGGAGAAGGACTCACTCATTCTGCCCACAGGCCTCGGGGGTCTTGAAGGAGAGAAGGCCCGGTGCTGTAGGAACATGGATCTTGGGCTGTAGGAGGGTTATTTGTTTACATCTCCCTCCTCCTCCTCCTCCTCCTCCTCCTCCTCTTCCTCCTCCTCCTCCTCCTCTTCAACCTCAGGGGTTGATTGTGAGACTTGCCCAGCCTTGTGCCCGTTTGATTGGCATGGATGTGGTAGAGCAACATGCTTTCGCCTCTTCAACAAGTTAGAGTCTCTCCCTCCCTCTTTCTCTCTTTCCCCCCTCCCTCTCTTTCTTTCTCTCCCCCCTCTCACTCCCTCCTCCTCTCTTTCTCTGCCTCCCTCCCTCCCTCCCTCTCTTTCTCCCTCCTCTCTCACTCCCTCCCTCTTTCTCTCCCTCCCTCTCTCTCCCTCCCCCTCTCTTTCTCTCCCTCCCTCTTTCTTTTTCTCCCCCTCTCCTCTCCCTCCCTCCCTCCCTCGCTCTTTCTCTCCCTCTCTTTCTCTCCATCCCTCCCTCTCTTCTCTTTTTCTCCCTCCTCTCCCTCGCTCGTTCTCTCCCTTCCTCCCTCTCTCTCCCTCCCCCCTCTTTCTCTCTCTCCCTCCCTCTCTCTTTTTCTCCCCCTCTCTCCTCTCCCTCTCTTTCTCTCCCTCCCTCCCTCTCTCTTTCTTTTTCTCCACCTCTCTCTCCTCTCCCTCTCTTTCTCTCCCTCCCTCTCTCTCTTTCTTTTTCTCCACCTCTCCTCCCTCCCTCGCTCTTTCTCTCCCTCCCTCGCTCTCTTTCTCTCCCTCCCTCCCTCTTTCTTTTTCTCCCCCCTCTCTTCTCTCCCTCCCTCACTCTTTCTCTCCCTTCCTCTCGTCCTCTCCCTTCCTCCCTCTCTCTCCCTCCCCCCTCTTTCTCTCTCTCCCTCCCTCTCTCTTTTTCTGTTTTCTCCCACTTTCTCCCTCTCTCAACTTTCTTTCCTCCCCTCCCTCCCCCCCTCTCTTTTCTTCTCTGTCTCATTCACCTGTTGTGAAGATGTCCCAGGTGCCCCCATCAACTTGTGGAAGAATCATGTCACCTTGGGGGGGGGAGGGGTCTCTTCTCTTCCGGCCACCCTCCAAAGGCTTTAAAGGATGTAAAACAAAGTTCCCCAACCATTCTGGCTTGGCGGACCCTGGCGGGAGAAGGGGGAGAGGGGATGGTTCCACACGAGTGGCCTCACGCAGCTCCGTTTGCACAAGGGGCGGACACGCCCAGCCACCCCTTGCACGAAAGGAGCACTGGTGCACGGGCTTGCCCACTGCTCGCGCAAGTGTGGGTACCTGCGGGTGCTCACCCACTACTTCCGTGGCCCGGTGACAAACAGCTGAAGCCCCAGTAATGGAGCCCAGGTGTGTGTGTATGTGTGTGTGTGTGTTTGGGAACCCCTGATCTAAAGCCATGGGGGGGGGGGTTGGGTGGAAAAACATGGAACGTTTTGTTTAAATTCTTGCGCTCTGGTGGGACTCCGGACCCAGCTGTTCTCCTATCCCAGTTATTTCCCGAAGCTCCTGGCCGGCGCCCACCTGTGTGTGTGGTGGGTTTTGCCCCCCATTCAGTATCATTTGGCTGGCTGTGGGGAAGGGGGTCTCTCTCGAAGCTTGATTCCCCCCCCCCAAGCCGTTCCTGTACTCTGCAGCAGAATAACAAGCGCTTCGCTCATTGATCGGCCTGTTCTTTTGAATACGGTTTTGATTTTGCCCTAACCATCGTCGTTATTTTCGATACTTAAAACAGCTTCGTATTTTCTTTTTTACAGGCATGGCGTATGCTGCCTTTCCAAAGGCAACAGACTATAATCCCCCCTTTCCCCCAACTCTGAATGTTCCTTAAACTCCAGGGGTGCTGGATAAAGGAACGGCTGTGCGAAAAGTGGGGGTGGATACCGATGGGATGGGGCTACCTACCGGGGGGGACGGGGGGGGGTTGCCACGAGGAATTGGAAGGAAGCCGACGCCGTGTTTGAGCACGCGGGGCAGGCTGTGGTTGCAAAACTCAGGTGGGACAGGCAGGTCTTGGGCAAGCAAAGAAGCGGAAGCCCATTGCCGCGGAGGCGGACGAGCGGCGTCAGCCCCACGTGTGTCTCCGGTCTGTGACGGACTGACGCGGGGACACCACCCCGTTGCGCCCGGGGCTCTGGCTTCCCTTTCCTTGTCATCTCAGCTGGTGGGGCTGGTGACAGAAGAGGGCTGGGGCTTCCCTTCCGAAGCGATGAGCAAAGCTGGGTGTGACACGGCTTCCTCTTTCCCGTTTCTCCCCCTCCAGAGTTTGAACCCGCTCACCTCCCCTCCCTTCCCCGGAGGGAGGGTCTCCTGTTGGGAGGGGGCTTCCCGGTATAGGCAGGGATCCCCGCTGTGTGCCGCCTTCTTGGGCAGGGGAGGTGTCTTTGGGAATCGCTGGATCCAGGGCGTGCCAAGGGAGGGGTGCCAGCCACCTTGTTGGCCAAGGGCTGTTGCCAAACAGCCCCTCCCTCTCTCTGCCCCAGTGGGGGCACCCTCCCCTCCCCCACTTCTCTAGAAGAGCCTCTACCAAGTGTGGGGCTTTCCTTCCCGTTTAGAAGAGGATGTTTGCCCCCCCCAGGGGATTTCTGGGGATTCACAAAGCCTGTTGCCAGGTTTGAGGGGTGGGGGGGGAGGGAGGAAGGAACCCCCCTCCCCTCCACCCCAGTTGAGACGGCCTAATTTGGGGGCTCTCTTCAAAGAGACTTTTCTTCTTCTTTTTCTTTGTAAAAGTTTTTATATTTAGACAGATAAAGACAAACAAGACGTAAAACATAAAACCTTCTTCAATGACATATATTGCATGTCGTTTGGTTTGGCTTTTGTGCATCCTTTCCATAGTCCCCACCTTAAATTGTATATAAAATCACAGATTATCCTTCGTTCATTCATATATGTGTGTATATATATATGTATGTATGTGTGTGTCTGTGTGTGTGTATATATATATATATATATATATTTGTGTTGTATTTGTACTGATAAATAAATAAAGGGAGACTAGTATAGATCTATTTCAAGCTATTTAGCTCTCATCAGCTAGCCATACCCTTACTGGGATTTGAACCTGGGCTGTATTATATCTTAGGCAGGAGTCTTAGCCACTAAGCCACAGGCTCGCCTCCTTATCTATATATATATATATATATAATCTTCAAAGTCTCTTTCAAAAAGTCCTTTTGAGGGCCACAAATTACACATTGCAAGGCGCGTGAGTGGCTTACTGAGAGAGCTCTCCGCCAAATTCCTCTCCTGCCTCATTCGTGAAATATTTTTTCCCCTCTGCTTGCGTTCTCTTCGCCCAGCCCATACAGAGGAGGCAGCCGGAGGCTGCGTTGATGATGGGATCTCTCTGGCCCGGCCCAGCGATTCCCAGCAACTGAGAAAGGCGGCATGGGAACGAGCCGGGCTCTTCTTCCGTGGCTGCCTAGGGTGGGGTTGGGTGGGGGCAGAGAAAGAGGGCGTGGGTCACACCGGGGTTCAAACGTTTTGGAGGGAGGCCTTTTTTTTCCTACGAGAGAAGCCCGGTAGCCCGTGACTCAGCCCTTTAATGGCTTCCTTGCAGACGGTTTGCTCTTCAGGGACGGCTTTGGCTCTGGGCTCACACATCCGGCTTGGCTGCCGCCGGGGGCTGGTCTGTGTGTGTGTGTGTGTGTGTGTATGTGTATGTGTATGTGTGTGTAGGGAGGGGGAGTTACATCTGAGCCAAGGCTAGCCGGAACCCGTCATCTGCCCCGCAAGGGAGCGAACGGTGGGGCTGCCTTGCTCAGCCTTGGATGGGGAAGTGGAGCCTCTCTCCCCACCACCCCTCCGCCTGCAGGAGAGAAAAAATGAAATAAAATTAAAATGCAACCGGCCCCAAGGAGAAGCTAATGGATCTGCGGCTGGCGGTTTCTTGGCTTGGGCAGAAGGAGATGTCTATGGGAGCGGGGGTGGGGGGGGTGGGGTTGCTGCTGGCTCAGCATCTCTTGGGCATCTTGAGAGCCGCGTTGGGCGGGATTGCCGCCAAGCCCAGCATCCCTTATGGGGCTGCTGGAACGCGCCGCAATCCGGGGGGGGGGGGGGGCACTTAAGAGAAAGGGGAGCTGGGAGCCCTGGCGTTCCTGCCCCCCCTTCCCCCCACTTGATATCAGTTCCAAGACTTTGGGATGTTGGAGAAGGAGAAGCTCAGGAGGGCTGAGGCCTTTGCGAAAGGGGGACATTCACGCTCGTAGGGGGGATTCATCGTCGAGGGAGAAGCAGTCGAAGTGAAGAGACACGTTTCCTTTTTCTTTTTTCTTTTTCCTTTTTAGTAACCTGGTGGGGAGCCCTGATTTCCCATTAGCGAAATGCAGCGTTTGGCTCTTGTTCAAAGACAGCCGGGCTCTGTCGGAAAGATATAAATAAGACGGCCTGCTCATCGATAACCCCTGAAGGTGGATGGTGAAACACCCCTCCCTCCCTTTAGGCCTCCATCTTCAAGGATGCAGGCATCCTTAAAGCGAAGGGAACTGGGTTGATTGTGGCGTCTTCCCCTCCGACAGCCAGTGAGTTAACTGGGGCTGGACCCATAATGACTAAACCTCGGGTGAGGTTTACCAAGCATCCTTGCCAGCTTCTTGGGATGCGGTTCAAACGACCGACAGCTTGGGAGGCCGGACTTGGGCATCGGCTGGGTCTGTCCCATCCCTGAGCCGCTTCCTTCGGATCGAAGGGCAGGAGAAGCCTGGAAAAGGCATCATGGCCGCCCGTCTGGCCACACGCACAGCGAGTCACTGGACGTTTGGAAGTCTCAAATCGCCGGGGCTAAAAACAAATTGCAAGGCCAGTAGTTTTAGTCGGCCTATAAACAGACGTCGGTGAAGAGCAGAGCTAGAAATACTTTTTTCCTGGAGCACATTCTGCTCAAGCCAGCAGATGCTTATTAAGGATGGGAGAAAAGGTAAAAATGGACCCGGCTGGCTTGTTTTCCAAAATGACCCTTCGGTGGGGTGGGGCGGGGGTGTTTGAGCTCCACCAGCACATTCGGAGGCAGCCGGGAAGGATTTTGGGGCGTGCAAAACAACCCAGCCGCCCCCCGTCGTCCTTCCTTTCTCCTTGGTGTGGAGCTAGATTCCAAAAGCAGCTAAAACTGTCGAAGGCTTTGAGGCAACCCTGAGCAGAGACTTGGCTGAGGGAAGTCCGCCAGCGATGGTTTTTAGGCAGGGTTTAAAACTATGAAGGGGTTTTGGAATAAATCCCCCTGACATGTCTTGGGGTTGACGTGGTTGGATGGAACGAAAGCAGTGGTTGACGGACTGTGTAGCCCAAGGGTGTCGTACTCGGTTTCGTTGAGGGCCGCATCAGGGTTGCGTTTGACCTCGGGGGGGGGGGCATGGCCAGCTTGACGTCGCTTCTTGTCGTGGGCGTCTATAGTGACCTCTGCCAGGGAAAACGAGCTCCCGAGCTCTTATTTTCGGCTGCGACAGCGTCCTGCAACCCTCTGCCAGAGAAAATGGCGCTTGGGAGGACCGCCCGTGGGCCAGTCTTTTGCTGTTTCCAAGGTGGTCCCATGGGCTAGAACTAAGCACCCCACGGGCTGGATCCGACCCCCAGGGGTTGAGTTTGACACCCCTGCTTTAACTAAACTCCATTTGGCATTTTGGTTTTAATTTGAAGGCAGAACATGAAGTCTATCGAGTATCCCTATCCACGAAGGAAAATCGGACCCCTTTGCCTCTGAAACCAAATTTCAGAATTGGGGCTCAAGCTCCCTGTCACTTGCTGATAAGGCCTATGACCTGCGCAGTAAATCTTCAGCCAAGCTGAAGATTTACTGCGCAGGTCGTAGGCCTTATCAGCAAGTGATGTACTGTGCATGCTTTTTAACACGTTTCTTAATGCATCACACATTCCAGAGACATTTTGATCTTCTGTTCGTCTGCCAAAGAAGGCGGGCGACAATTGCTCTTGCCAGAATGTAACAATTAGATAGATTTGTTTTCATTTTATTTTCATAAGAAAGTTTGTTTTCATTAGAACATGTCATCGGGTTTTTTATTTCTTACCTGAGATATGCTAACATGCAGGGGCGACGGTCCGCACCTCAATCGAAGGTGGAAGGGAAACTTTCCATTCCTTCTCACTCCCCGTCCCCCCCAAAAGATGGGTTTGAGTTTTGAGTGAGAGAAAGAAGGAAACTCGCCCAGAAAGCCTTAAATAGCGTTGGATGCATTGGGGTATTTGCCAAAGAAACCCCTCCTCAGTTCAGGCTCCAGTGAAGGAAGTGCGGAAGGCCAGGTCTCCTCATCTTGCTCGTTACTTCTCTCTTTCAGGTGGGAAGAGGAAGTGGCCAAGCGGATGCGGCTGGAGTCGATGGTGGAGACGCTGCAAGAGGTACAGCTTTCCCCCGTTGAGGCATGGATGGGTAACATGTTGGTTTAGGTCAGGGGTCGGCAACCTTAAACACTCAAAAGAGCCACAAAGATCCTAACTGGAAGCCCCCGGTTCAATTCTGGAGCCGACTGGAAGTCCCCCCCCCCCCCACCATCACCATAGAGTCTCCTCCTAGTGCGGCGTCCTTTTTCCTCTGCTGACCGGAACTCCACGTCCCCCACCATAGAGTCTCCGCCTAGCGCAGCGTCCCTTTTTCCTCTACCGAAAGCCCTATCAATGGTGGAGCCGACTGGCGACAGGGAGCCGCAGCAGAGGGATGGAAGGGCCACATGGTGCTCCAGAGCCACACATGTTGCCGACCCCTGTTTTAGCTGATCGTCAGGACTGCCCCCCCCCCCCCCCGGACCGGATGTTTGGATGAGCCAATCTCTGGAGCTGAAGACTGTTCACTCTGTGAATGAGAAAATCAACGGAGCCCCAACCCCCCCCCCCCCCCCCCGAATAGTGAACCCCATGGGTCTGCCATGCCTCCGTTGGAGCATCAGAGAGCAAATCATTCCTCTTCTTCAGAGGTCTCCAAAATTGGCAACTTTTTAAAGACTTGTGGACTTCAACTCCCAGAATTCCTCAGCCAGCCATTAAACCTTTTAACAGTCGCCAAGTTAGGAGACCCTCCCTACTCTTCCTCACTGAAAGGAGAGCTGCCTCCAGGAGCTGGCAGAGGGTTGGGTGGAAAACGGGGGGGGGGATTGCTGCCCTACCCTCGGCCTCTGTCCCTCCTGTCTGCAGTAAGGAATCCCGGAGGGAGTGGGAAAAAAGGGGGCTGGCCCATTGAAGATTGAAAGCGGGTCTGTTGCCAGGAACGATGGGCAGGAAGTTGGGCTGCCCTCCTGAATATAAGGGAGAAGTCCACAGAGCTTGGCACACCCCAAAAATTAGGACCAGGTGGAGAATGGTTGGAGATGAACTTGCGCTCTGCCTCGAGTAAGCCGGGGTGTGTGTGTGTGTTCAGTGGGGCCAAGATTAGTCTTCGATGTAACCGTGTGGGTCTCCTCCCTGAGTTTGCATCTTCCATGGTGGTGGGGTCTCTCCTTCCTCCCTTTAGGAAGCTCAGGAAGCTGAAGCTCTCCAGGAGGAGCTGAATGAGAAAATCGAGAGGCTCAAAGCCGAACTGGTGGTCTTCAAGGGTCTCATGAGCGACGTAAGTAACCCAGGCGGCCTGCCGGTCGAAGCCGAGCGGCCCTTCTTGCGCCACCGCCACCCTAAGAACAGAAAGGGACAAGTTGGCTGAGGGCTGCTTGTGCAGTTCGATCACCCGCCTGGTCTGACCCGATGCATCGCACCAGCCCGCTCGCCCTCCTCGTCCTGCTTCCCCCTCCGATTGGTGTCGATGCATTCACTTGCTGCTCCCCACCCCCACCCCACCAGGACCCCGATGTCTCAACCCCTGCCCGCCCACTCCACCAGCGGCTGGCCAGGCTGTGCTGGGCCGCGGCGGCCTCTCAAGGAGCCCCCCCTCCCCCCGCATGGCACTCCGAGGGGCAGGGGCGGGGGCCCTCACAAGGCTGACGTGCTCCCCCTCCCCTGCACTTAGGTGACCGCCTGCTTCTCGTGCTGCCCCTGCAGGGACGAATTCGGGGACGGGGGATGGGGACGATTCCATCTTACAGATACGATGTTCTCCTTTATCGCGGGTTCCAAGCGTGTTGGAGTTTCCTTTGGGCATGTTGTGTATATTTCCCCCTTTGCTTTAGGGGGAGCTCCTTGTTTGGGGACTGGGAAGCCCTTCCTGTTTTTAGCTTGGTGTGCTCAACCCCCCCCCCCCCCCAAACCTCCAAATACATGAGAATGCAGGCTTAGAAAACTACCTTGGATGGTTTCAAGCATTGGTTTCCATTTTGGAACCCCCCCCCCCACCCCCGGTTGCTCATCCTGTCTTCCGGCGACGTTTTTGGAAACCAGATACACAACGGGCGAGAGAGCAAAGGTGCGACCCCTTCCTTACCTGAAAGCAGAATGGCAGATTTCCTTCTTTGTGGGCTGCACGCAGGATTTGAGTCTCGGTGAAGTGGGTTCCCCATCCTCTATTTTTTTATTTATTTATTTTTATTTTATAGATTTTTAGACCGCCCCTCTCCCTAAAAGGGACTCGGGGCGGTGTACAGTCAATATTATAAAAGCAGTCATAATAATTAAATACATTTAAACTACATTTAAGATACATTTGGAGGGGGAGATAGGCTGTACTAAGAAATAAATAATTCTAATCTTAAAACATCACAATTAAAACCCCAACCCTAAAATAAAATAAATCCCTGGGAGGTAAAACTAAGAAAGTGCCAGGCCAGCTGATTGAAACAGGTGAGTCTTTAACTTTTGCCGGAAGGAACGGAGGTCGGTGGTAGTTCGAATGTCTGGGGGGAGGTCATTCCAGAGGGTTGGGCCCATCACAGAGAAGGATCTGCTCCTAGGTGTCGCCCGCTGGCATTGCCTAGCAGACGGCACCAGGAGGAGCCCCTCTCTGTGTGAGCGGATAGGTCGCAGGGACGTGTGTGGTAGGATGCGATCCTGCAGGTAACTAGGTCCTCTGCCATGGAGCGCTTTAAAGATGGTGATCAATACCTTGAAACGCACCCGAAAGGCCACAGGTAGCCAGTGCAGCTCGCGCAGGAGAGGTGTTACGTGGGAGTAACGTGTACCTCCCATAATAACCCGCGCGGCTGCGTTCTGAACTAGCTGCAGTCTCCGGATGCGTCCCAAGGGAAGCCCCATGTAGAGGGCATTGCAGTAGTCCAGGCGAGACGTCACCAGCGCATGAGTGACCGTGCGCAGGGCACTCCGGTCCAGTAGGGGGCGCAATTGGCGCACCAGGCGAACCTGGTGGAACGCCCCCCTTGCCACGGCTGCCACATGGTCCTCCATTGACAGCCGGGCATCAAGGAGGACGCCCAAATTGCGCGCCCGCTCCACAGGGGACAATTGTTCGCCCTCTATGGCCAGCGATGGAGTCAGCTGGCTGAACCGAGGTGCCGGTAACCACAGCCACTCGGTCTTGGAGGGGTTGAGTTTGAGTCTGTTGTCCCCCATCCAGACCCCGACGGCTTCCAAACACCGGGACATCACTTCGACAGCCTCGTTGGGGTGGTTTGGGGTTGAAATATACAGCTGAGTATCATCAGCGTAAAGATGGTACTCAACCCCAAAACCACGGTTGATCTCACCCAGCGGCTTCACATATGCGTTGAACAGGAGAGGCGAGAGGACCGACCCCTGTGGCACCCCACAAGTGAGTGGCCTCAGGGACGATCTCTGCCCCCCTGTCAACACACATTGCTTCCGGTCGGAGAGGTAGGAGCCGAACCACCGCAAAACGGTGCCTCCGACTCCCATCCCCTCCAACCGGCGCAATAGGATACCATGGTCGATGGTATCAAAAGCCGCCGAGAGGTCTAATAGGACCAGGATAGAGGAACAACCCCTATCTCTGGCCCTCCAGAGATCATCCACCAACGCGACCAAGGCTGTCTCAGTGCTGTGCCCGGGTCGGAAGCCGGACTGGCGTGGGTCTAGATAGTCGGATTAGTCTAGGTGTCGCGGGAGCTGCTGCACCACCACATTCTCGACAACCTTCGCCAAGAAGGGGAGGTTGGAGACTGGACGATAGTTAGCTAGCTCCATTGGGTCGAGCGCAGGCCTCTTGAGCAAGGGTCTCACCACTGCCTCTTTCAAGGCGGTTGGTAAGTATCCCTCACTCAGTGAGGCGCTCACCAGGCCCAGGAGCCAGCCTCGTGTCACCTCCCAGGCTGCCAGTACCAGCCAGGAGGGGCACGGGTCCGTTAAACAAGTGGTGGGTCGCAGCCGTCCACGCAACCTGTCCAAATCCTCGGGGGCAACAGAGTCAAACTCCTCCCAGAATGGTCTCTCACACCCCCCCCAGCCCACCCCTCCTTTGCTGGCTTTGATTCCAAGACTCTCTTTGCCTCAGAGAGTGACGGAGAAGAGCTGTAGCAGTGACAGGTTGCTAACATGGTCTGTGGAGACACTCAAATCATCCAGGTCACGGTTGTCCCGAACTTTTCTTGGTTTTTATTTTTTATTTTTGGTCCTTGAAAAAGTTTCACTTCTCATCCAAGACCCTCAGTTCTCACTGAACCAGTGGTGAAATTCAAATTTTTTTACTACCCGTTCTGTGGGTCTGGCTTGGTGGGCGTGGCAGGGGAAGGGGACTGCAAAATGCCCATTCCCTCCCCACTCCAGGGGAAGGATATTGCAAAATCCCCATTCCCTCCCCACTCCAGGGGAAGGATATTGCAAAATCCCCATTCCCTCCCCACTCCAGGGGAAGGATAATGTAAAATCCCCATTCCCTCCCCACTCCTGGGGGAAGGATACTGCAAAATCCCCATTCCCTCCTCACTCTGGGCCCAGCCAGAGGTGGTATTTGCCGGTTCTCCGAACTCCTCAAAATTTCCGCTACCGGTTCTCCAGAACCTGTCAGAACCTGCTGAATTTCACCCCTGCACTGAACTCCGAGTCAGAACCGAAGAAGCTCCTTGGGTGAGGAGCGAAACGTTTTCAAGGACCAAAAACAACAACAGCCAAGGAAGTTTTCCAGTTGCCTTTTGGAAAAGCACCTTTGGGGTCGAGATAAGTAGGTCAAGGGGAGGTTTTCCTTCCTTCCCAGCAGATGGGTTAGTTTCCTCGGTGGACTTTGTGTATTGGATAGTCCCTGTATCCCATGGAGGGGGTCTCTCTCTCTCTCTCCCCCCCCCTGCCCTGGAAAGCCCCCAGGAGCTCCCTGAGATGCTCCCTTCGAGGGGAACGTTCAGTCCGCCTCCGTGATGGTCCTTGCCTAAGCGGAACACTTGTGGTGCTTGGGAAAGAGGCCACGTTTGCCCGAAAGCCAGCCTGATCCGTGGAGGGCGATCCTTCCGAGCATCTTTTAACTCTTTTCGAGGTTTGTAATCCCTCCCCCCCCCTTCCCTGCTGTCCTTCCCGCAGCCCATGACCGACCTGGACTCAAAGATCCAAGAGAAAGCCATGAAAGTGGACATGGACATCTGCCGGCGCATTGATATCACAGCCAAGCTGTGCGATGTAGCGCAGCAGCGCAACTCAGAAGACGTTTCCAAGATATTCCAGGTGATTCAGCTGGAGAAGATGGCTGTGCTGTTAGGGAGGAGGAGGAGGAGAGAACCTGGGGAGGCAAATGATCACCTGGAGTCCTTCTCCCCTCCTTTCCTCCTGAGGGTTCGGGAAGACCCTCCCAGATGCCTAGGAGGAGTCACGGAGCTGTCATTGAGGTCCCACTTGGAGGGATCCACCCGTTGTTTTTCTAGGCTAGCGGACGTGGGATTAAGCCAGCCAAGCACTTGGCTGCCTTCAGAGAAAGCCTGCGGACCAGGAGTGGCTGCCCCAAGCCACTTGTTGCCTCCAAGGCTTGAGTCCCACCACCACCGGCCCCGGCGGCCCCTGGCTTTCAAGGGGTGGGGGCCACCCTGAGTAAGGGGCAGTCCCAAAATGGCACTCAGGCCCCCTCGCTCGGGGTTTGACGGTCGTGAATGAGTCTCCTTTTCATTCTCTGGTGTCTGACACTAACCGGCTCTGTGTGTGTGTGTGTGTGTGTGTGTGTTTCCAGTCTCTCTTCTCTGACTTCCATTCGGCATCCCCCCTTTTCCTGTCCTGATTTTAGGGTGGGCTTCTCCCCCGAGGCCGAGAAGACCCTCCCTGCCAGATCCTCTCGCTCTGCAGCTAGCTTCCCGTCGTGAGCACCTTCCAGCTGCTTTAGCGCCTGTCCCCTCCCGCGCCCCCCTTTGGGCCTGCATACGGCTGGCCAAATGGCTTGCTTCTGCTGCGCACCTCCTCCTCACCCCAACTCTGATTTCCTTGTGGCCTGTGACTTTTAACACCTCTCGTGTGGCTTGGGTGCGCCAGTCCCAGGGGGAGCCGGGGGGGGGGGGGGGAGGGAATTTTGCTTCCCTTGCAGAGTCCTCATCGCGTCTTCCCTGCTCCTCCTCCTCCTCGGGGTGCAGCAGCAGCTCAGCCTGGCTTTGTAGTGACGGCCCTTCTCTCCGATTAAGGTGGCCTCCAAGAAGAAGGAGCGCCGGTTCACGTCGGAAGAAGACGTGGCGGAGCAGGACACGGACAACGCCCGCTTCTCGGAGGAGGACGTCAGCTGCTCTCTGAACATCACCGACGAAATGAAGAGGATGTTCAATCACTTGTGAGTACCTGAGCCCACCTGAACTCTGCCCAGGCTCTTCCGCTTAGGCTTTGCTTTCAGGGCGTGGTCTCCAGAAGCATGGGTCTCCGGCCCAATAAACTTGGGGCGGTGCATTTTTCAGGAAACCTGGTCCCAAAGCCCCAGGCTGGCTTTGATCTAGCAGAGGCGATCTTGACGCAGCAGCCAAGCTCTCCTCCTGCTTCTCTTCCACAATTGAAGAGCGAATAGGAGAGGAGAGGAGAGAATAGGAATAGGATAGGATAGATTAGACTAGGCATAGCATAGCATAGGAATACAGGAATAGAATTCTTTTTTTAAATTTTTTTTATTTATTTTATTTATTTTTCTTTAAAATAAAGAAAAGTCACTTTTCGCACAGTCACTCACGCGCTGGTGATGTCCCGCCTAGACTGCTGTAATGCTCTCTACATGGGGCTTCCCTTGAGATGCACTCGAAGACTGCAGCTGGTCCAGAACGCGGCCGCGCGGGTGATTATGGGGAGTACGAGATACTCCCATATAACACCTCTCCTGCGCGAGCTGCACTGGCTTCTTGTGGTCTATCGGGTGCATTTCAAGGTACTGATTACCATCTTCAAAGCGCTCCATGGCACAGGACCTAGCTACCTGCGGGATCGCATCCTGCCCCATACATCCCTACGACCAATTCGCTCTCACAGAGAGGGACTTCTCCGGGTGCCGTCCACTAAGCATGTGTAATTTTATAATATGTGTTTTTATTTATTGTACGCCGCCCCGAGTCCCTTTGTGGAGAGGGAGCGGCTAACAAATTTTAATAATAATAATAATAATAATAATAATAATAATAATAATAATAATAATGACAAAACAACACATACAGAACAAGAGCAAGGAGAAAAGAAAAAAGAAACACAATTTCATCAAGCATGTCGTTTGGTTACAAGTTTTTGTGCGGCGGTTTTTACAGTTAAGAATAAAGTCGCTGGTTATCCATTAAACATAACTAAATATTTCATTGAGCATTGTGTGTTCAGATTACCATTAGTCTTCTTTCATTTGTGACAGCCCTTATTTCCTTACATCCATAATTATCTACTAGGTAACAATAAGTCTTTATAAAATTATCATATCACCAATCTCTAAGAAATAAGAATAAGGATTAAGTCAAAAGATTCCCATTAATTCATATTACACATTTCTACTTTCAGTGAACCATAAAATTTTCAATCATCCACAACTCCAAATATAATTTTCCATTATTAATTATCAATCCATGTAGTCATTAAGTGTTTCAATTTATATATCTATCCATTGTTTGTTACATCATCATTATTCCATTTTATATTATAAAATAGTCACCACCTACAATTATACCTAACAATTTAAATCATCTCACTCTTATGCATTAAGTACATTCTTCTTCTTCATATATCGTATAAGTAACTAATCTATTTCATAATAAAACATTAACATATAAAAAAAGAAAAAAAAGGATAGGATAGGATAGATTAGACTAGGCCAGTGGTGGGCAACCTTTTTTTTCAACTGAGCCAAATCTCGCCAAAACCACGATTGAAATTTATTTTGAGAGCCACATTTTTAAAACCGAAAATACATAGGATGGTACACTGTTTTTAGTTTCAATAAACTCTGGCATTTGAAGCACGCAAGTCTTAAAGCTGTCAAGTTACAAGATCCTTGCATCCCTAACCCTTTAGGAAAAAAACCCTAAGGGGTCTTCAAACCTGACAGCTTGAAGACTGGTGGACTTCAACTCCCAGAATTCTGAGAGTTGAAGTCCACCAAGGGCATCAGTCATATTAGCCCAGGCAGGGATCTGCAAAATTGGCTCTTAAGACTGGTGGACTTCAACTCCCAGAATTCTGAGAGTTGAAGTCCACCAGTCTTAAAACAGCCAACTTTGCAGACCTCTGTGTTAGCCCAAAGCCTGGCGCTGGGCGGGCCTTGCTCCCCCATTGGTGGAGCCCCAAGAAGCGAGGAGGGAGAAAAAGAGACGGAGGCCAAGGAGCTTCTCCCCCCCCCCAAAAAAAATCTTATCGGAGCCGGCGGGCAGTAGCAAATTAGCTGATCACGCGGCGTGATCGGCTAATTTGCTACTGCCCGCCCGGCTCCCTGGTTAGATTTTTGCTGGGAGGAGGCGGGGGGGAAGCTCCTTAGCCTCCGTTTCTTTTTCTGCCTCCTCGCTTCTCGTCCCCACCCGACTTCAGGATCCTCCCTAATCATTGTGGGTCGAAAAGAAAAAAGGGAAAGGGGCGCTTGTTTTGAAGTGCCCGAGAGGAGGGAGGGGATCGGGCGCCCGGCACACAGAAGAGCCACATTAAAGTGTGTAAAGAGCCGCATGTGGCTCGCGAGCCTCGGCTTGCCGACCACTGGACTAGGCATAGCATAGCATAGGAATACAGGAATAGAATTCTTTATTGGCCAAGAGTGATTGGACACACAAGGAATTTGTCTTCGCTGCATAAGCTCTCAGTGGACATAAAAGCTATAAGTGATCAATCACGATCATAGTCGTCATAAAAATACATTCATCATAAATCATAAGATACACCACTTAGTGACAGTGATCAACATAATTCCCGCTAGGAAACGAAATAAAACAATATCAATTGTAACGACGCAAGCAACAAAGTTATGTAGTCGAAAAGGAGATAGGAAAGATGAGAAGTAATAATAGTAATACACTTAGTAAACAGTTTGACAGTGTTGTGGGAATTTGTTTGTTTACTTAGTTCCCTGAGTAAAAGAGTGCTGAATTTTCAAGGCCAGCTCAGTTTTTGGGGGGTGGGAGGTGGGCGCTTTGGCTTTTCGGTAAGTGGGCGGGACCTGAAAAGCTTTGAGCACCCGGGCCCAGTTGGGAAAACTCACCCGGCCATGACTTGACACTCTTTGTCCTAAGGTTAGGCTGACCTCAACTTCCTGCCTTCTGTCTGGGCTGCTGGGAAGGCAGTGAGCTCAGAAGGCAGACATTTCTCCCAGAGGAAATGAGGAGGGGGAGCGCAGCCCTCTGTCTCAGGAGGGCTTCAGCCTGGGAAGGAAGGAAGGGGAAAGTAGGAAAACGAAGGAAGAAGAAAAATTGAGAGGAAGGAAGGAAAGTAGGAAAAGGAAAGGAAAGTCTGAAAGTAGAAGAAGGAAGATTGAGGAAGGAAGGAAGGAAGGAAGGAAGGAAGGAAGGAAGGAAGGGGAAAGTAGAAAAAGGAAGGAGAAGTCTGAAAGCAGAAGAAGGAAGATTTAAGGGAAGGAAGGAAGGAAGGGGAAAGTAGAAAAAGGAAGGAAAAGTTTGAAAGTAGAAGAAGGAAGATTGAGGGGAAGGAAGGAAGGAAGGGAAAAGTGGGAAAAGGAAGGAAAAGTCTGAAAGTAGAAGAAGGAAGATTGAAGGGAAGGAAGGAAGGAAGGGAAAAGTGGGAAAAGGAAGGAAAAGTCTGAAAGTAGAAGAAGGAAGATTGAGGGGAAGGAAGGAAGGAAGGGGAAAGTAGAAAAAGGAAGGAAGAAGGAAAATTGAGGGGAAGGGAGGAAGTAGGAAAAGGGAGGAAGGAAGGAAGGAAAAGTCTGAAAGTAGAAGAAGGAAGATTGAGGGGAAGGAAGGAAGGAAGGGAAAAGTGGGAAAAGGAAGGAAAAGTCTGAAAGTAGAAGAAGGAAGATTGAGGGGAAGGAAGGAAGGAAGGAAGGAAAAGAGCTAAAGTAGCAAACCCAGACAAAGCACTGTGGAGGGCGGGCAGGATGTCCATTGATTTGGGCATTGCAGCTGGAGCCGAGAAGGCAGGATTGTTGGTTAGCACAGAGCGCCCCCTGGAGGGCTACATTCTTGAAGCAGGGCCAGCCTGTTGAGCGATGGAAGTAAAGACAGGCGGGAGGGAGGGAGGGAGGGAGGCTGGCCAGAAAGAGCTTGGACCAAGAAGCCCATCTCCGCTCGGTAAACCGAGTTGTAATGTAGGGTCGCATCTCCAAGCAGGCGGGAGAACTTCGATTTTGATGACGACTGCGACAGTTTGACTTGGGAGGAGAACGAAGACACCCTGCTCCTGTGGGAAGACTTTACCAACTGCAACCCGACCGTGGAGCTCCAAGGAGAGGTGAGTGGCGCCCCAGCTCATCTGCCCCCACTCCCCCATCTGCCAATCAAGCACTGGACTCAACTGAACTGCTTTTATTCGGGGCCCACTTTCCATAGAAGAACTGAGGTCACAAAACGGAAGCAGTTGGCTCCGTCCCATAATTTGAGTAGATTAAAAAAAAACACTTAATCTTTCTCCTGGTATAGGTGATAGACAGGAGAGCCCGTGGCTTAGAGGTTAATACATCCACCTAATATGCAAGTAGCCCAGGTTCGAATCCCAGAAGGGAATGGCTAGTTGACGAGAGCTAAAATAGCTTGAAATAGATCTATACTAAGGTCAAGGTTCCCCTCGCACATGTGTGCTAGTCGTTCCCGACTCTAGGGGGCGGTGCTCATCTCAGTTTCAAAGCCAAAGAGCCAGCGCTGTCCGAAGACGTCTCCGTGGTCATGGGGCTGGTATGACTCAATGCCGAAGGCGCACGGAACGTTGTTACCTTCCCACCATAGGCGGTCCCTATTTTCTTACTTGCACTTTTTACACACTTTCTAACTGCTAGGTTGGCAGAAGCTGAGACAAGTCACGGGAGCTCACTCCATAACTAGGGATTCAAACCGCCGAGCTGCCGACCTTTCTGATTGACAAGCTCAGCGTCTTAGCCACTGAGCCACCACGTCCCTAGATCTATACTAGTCTCCCTTTATTTATTTATGTCAGTAAAACATAAATTTAGCACAAATCGGGTCACGGGTTTAAATATTAACCCCACTTCCCCAGCAAACACAATGCTTGTTTTAATTTGAGCTCTGCTTCCTTCACTAACTCTTGAGTCCTAAGTCGGAGCCAAAGTCAAACTCACAGTGGCTCGGCAACCATTCACATTTAAGCTTTAGGCTTACCGTATTTTTCGGAGTATAAGACGCACCTTTTCCCCTCAAAAAAGAGGCTGAAAATCTGGGTGCGTCTTATACACCGAATACAGCATTTTTTCCCTCCTGAAACTCCGCCCCCTTCACCAAAATGGCCGTGCAGAGCTTGTATGAGGCTTTTGGAGAGCTCCTGGGGGCTGGGGAGGGCAGAAATGAGTGAAAAACGGCCCGTTTTTTTGCCCCCCCAACCCCCAGCAGCGCTCTATAAGCTTCCTAAAGGCTATCCATGTCTTTTTATGACAGAAAACGGGACAGTTTTTGCTCGTTTTTGCCCCCCCCCCCCACCAGGAGCACTCTGCAAGCCCCCCAAAGGCTATCCATGGCTTTTTTTGGGGGAAAAACAGGCTGTTTTTGGGAGGTTTGCCGAGTGCAAAAACTTTTTTTAAAAAAATTTGCCTCTTCAAAACCTTGGTGCGTCTTATAATCCGAAAAATATGGTAATTGCGCATTTTGAGGGTGGCCTCAGAAGGGCCGGCGGCTCCCTGCTTAACGGTTTCGTGCAGGCTCGGAGCCCAAGAAAGCAGCCGAGGGGAGCGGATGGGGAAGCCCGCCCAGAAGCCCCCTTGGAGACCTGGGCTGCCGGAGACCCCCGGTGAGCGGCCTCCCTCGCCTGCCTCTCGCCTAAGGCTGCCCCCTTGGTGTGTCTTTCAGCAAGAGGAGAACCTGGGGAACTTGATCCACGAGACGGAATCTTTCTTCAAAACCCGAGACAAAGAATATCAAGAAACGATAGGACAGATCGAGGTAAAGATAAAAGGGTGGAAGTGGCGGCAGGGAAGGGAGGGCAGCAGCTCTCCACCCACCGGGGCCTTCTCTGCTGCAGGGTGGGAACGAAACCAAGGGGTGTCCCTCAAAAGGGTAGGGGGTGTCACACTCCTTAGGAACGCACAGTGTTCGGACCGAGGCTTCCCAAGAGCCTGAAGCCAACTCCTGGTCCCGACAAAAAACCCCTTTTATGAATTGACTGTGAATTCTGCTCATTCGCATCCAGCAAAGTCTTTCGAGGGAGGATTTACAGTCACCGACCTTATCTGGCTTGGAGAGCTGCCAGGCCCGATCTCTGCACAACTTGGCAAGGAGTCTCGGAGAGTCAGGAACCAATTCAGCGAACTAATGGTCTCCTGCAAACTCCACTCCCCTTTCGCTCCTCTTTTATGTCCTCTGGGAGGAGACATTCATCGTCCACCTGTGGCCTTAACTCCCAAGTTGACCCCTGTTCTTTAGCTGTTCCCTTCGTCTGGCAGCTCTGCATGCGCCCACTGGGAACAGGCTCCAGCTGTTCTTCTGCCTCACTGATGTCTGACTCTGAAGGCAGCTGATAACTGGCATACGGCTCTGTCCCTATCTCTGCCTCCGACACAGAGCCCTCATCAGAGCCTTCCCCAGACTCCATCTTCCTCCCCAACCTCCTCACTGTCCGAATCTGCTGCCATGGGCCACAACACACAAAGAGGCGAAAGCGACGAAGCTAGCTAACTGTCTTCTGAAGGGCTGTTCTTTGTCCACAGTCCAAGTCCACTAGGGTTGCCGGGGTCGAAGGACTGTTCGGCAAAGGCCCTTACGGAGGGGCAGGGGGTCGCGATTAACCCTCTTTCCTTTCCCCCTCCTCTCCCTTCCCCAGCTGGAACTGGCCACCGCCAAGAGCGACATGAACCGCCACCTCCACGAGTACATGGAGATGTGCAGCATGAAACGGGGCCTGGACGTCCAGATGGAGACCTGCCGGCGGCTGATCAAAGGGTCAGCGGAAAGGTGGGGCAGGAGGAGGGCGCCCAAAAAACACCCCCCATTGCCCCGTGGGTATGGGAGGAAGCAGGGGGAGGCTGGTCTCGAGTGTCCTGCACCAGTTTTGTGTGTGTGTGTGTGTGGGGGGAGAGCGAGTTGAGGTTCCGATCCGATCCGGCCTCTTTTGCCTTTCCTCCCACTTGCAGAAATTCCCCCTCGCCCAGCTCGCTTGCCAGCAGCGACTCGGGAAACACGGACGAGATTCAAGACGACTTCGACCGAGAAGCAGACGTGGAGCCCATGGTCAGCTGATGAATGCCCAGAGCGTGGGGCGCAGGGGTTGTTGTTTGTGTGTGGGGGGGAGCGGGTGTGGTTTGGCGGGACGGAGAGAACAGAAAGATTTTGAAGAAAAAGAAAAGAAAAAAAAAAACCTGGACAGAAGTTGAAACCTTTGCGGCACGGGTGATAAAACAGGACTTCGGCGTCCTCGTCCGGCGTTCCCCGGAGGCTCGGCCTCCCGCGTCATCTCAGGATTGGTGCTGTCGAAACTTTTGTACTGTTTCCGTCGACGACAAATGTGACAAAAACTTTAAAAACAAAAAAAACACTGCAGTTCTACCTGTGCCTTCGCCCTCCAGGCTGCGGGCCCAACCATACTCCTACGGCACGCCCACCTGCTTCGGACGGACGGAAGGCAAGCCCCCTGGGGATGGGAGCCTCTGGCATGTGGGTGGGAGGGAGTTCTGAGGCCCAACGTCCTTCTTTGGATGCCCAGGGTAGCCAACCCAGAGAGCCTGGGGAGGGGTAAAAGGCATGGCAGGGCAAAGCCAGAAGGGGGACCGCAGGGTGTGAAGGTCGCAGTTTTTAACGACTATGCAAAACCAAACAAAAAAAAAAGAGCAAAGTGCTTTGCTTGCCTTATTTCCTTGGCACGTTTTGGGCCTCTGCTGGGCTCGGGGTCTCTCTCCTGAGCGCTCGGCGGTTTGGCACCCCTGACCCGTTTTAGGGAGGCGGGTTATCCAGTTCTGCTTTGTGAAGGTCTGTCTGCTGCCTTGGCATGGCTGGAGGGCTGTGTCTTTTTTTTTTCCTGCTGCTTCCCCGAGTGCCGGGCGTGTGTTCCCCGGCCTCGGGGGCTTCAAGAGATGAAGGAAGCCATGGGTGGGTGCAAGCAGGCTGGGAAGCCCCCAAATCAGGGCTCTGGCAGCTGCCTGGCACCCGAGATGCCCCTCGTGTGTTTCCGTTCCATTGATGCTAAGTATTCTCTGGGTGTGTTTGTATTTGTGCCATTTAGGAGAGGTTGGCGCATCACACAACTGGAAAGGGAAGCAACTCTCTCCTCCCCCCCTCCCCCTTTTGTTCCTCACTGTCCCTTACCGATGTTTGGTGGTGGCACTGTGTGTATCCCACTGGCTGGCCAATTAATTGCTTAGCTTCGGTGGGCGGCTGGCTTTTAGTGTGAATGGTGGTGGGATGAGGATCAGTTTGGGAGACCCCCCATCCATACCCAAGGCCAGTTAGCAGCCCTCCTGCAGCTGATCCTCCTCTTGTTCTATGCTGAAACCCCTCCAAGGGGGAGGGTGTGGCTTCTGCCCTGGACAAATGGCCGCTGTGTGGAGAGAGAGGGAGAGAGAGAGAGAGAGAGAGAGAATGAATGAGAGACAGAGAGAACGAGATACACACACAGAGAGAGACAGAGAATGAGATAGAGACAGAATAAGAGACATGCACACAGAGACAGAGAATGAGAGACAGAATAAGAGAGACAGAGAGAGAAGAATGAGAGACAGAGACACACACAGAGAGAATGGGAGAGAGAGAGACACAGACCACAGAGAGAGAGAGAGAGAGAGAGAGAGAGAGAGAGAGAGAGAGAGACAGAATGAGAGAGAGAGAGACAGAATGAGAGAGCGAGAGAGAGAGAATGGGAGAGAGAAAGAGGGAAAGACACAGACCACAGAGAGAGACGGAGAAATACACAGGGAGAGACACAGAATGAGAGAGAGAGAATGAGAAAGACACACACACACAAAGATAGAGAGAGAGAGAAAGAATGAGTGAGAGAGACACAGAGAGAGAATGGGAGAGAGAGAGACACAGAGACCACAGAGAGAGAGAAAGAGAGAGAATGAGAAAGAGAGACACAGAATGAGAGAGTGAGAGAGAGAGAATGGGAGAGAGAAAGAGGGAAAGACACAGACCACACACAGAGAGAGAGAAATACACACAGAGACACAGAATAAGAGAGAGAATGAGAAAGACACACACACACAAAGATAGAGAGAGAGAGAGAGAATGAGAGAGAGAGACACAGAAAGAGAATGGGGGAGAGAGAAAGACACACAGAGTCACAGAATATGAGATAGGGGAGAATGGGAGACAGACACAGTGAGAGAGAATGGGAGAGAGAGAAAGAGGGAAAGACAGAGATCGCACAGAGAGAGAGAAAGAAAGACACACAGAGAGAGACACAATGAGAAAGAGAGAGAGAATGAGAGAGAGACACACACACAAAGATATATATATATATATAGAGAGAGAGAGAGAGAGAGAATGAGAATGAGAAATAGACAGATAGACCCCTTCGGTGATGGGCTGCTTAAGGGCAACCCCCCCCCCCCCGCAACCCCAGTGAGTTCCTGAAATGTTTGCCGGGGGGTGGGGGTGGTGCATTGATTCTTCTTCCAAAGTGCTTTTTAAACCCTTGCCTTTTTTCCCCCCTAGCCAAAGTCTCATCCTTTCTCTTTCCTTAAAAGCCAACCTCCCCGCCACTATTACTATTTTTAAATTTAATTTATGTTTTTTAATTTTTCCAAGGGTCGATACTGTCCTCGGTACTTTCATAAAAATGCCTGCCTTGAGGTCACCGAGCCCGAGGGTCATTTGGGCGGCTTTTAATTGGCGGCTTTTGCGAAAGACCGGGGGGCGGGGGGAGAGAGAGAGAGAGAGCCCCACCTACTCCACTTCGCCCAGCCAGACGCCTCGGCTCTTGCCCTCGAACATCTGTCGGATTTCACAGTTGTTTACCTGGCGGCCGGAAGAGAATTCGCTGGTCCCATCACCGCAAAAAAAATGTGACCGCTTGCGGATTCTCCCCCTCCCTCCCTCCAACTCTCCCGTTTTCCTGGTTGCTTGATTGTGCCTGTTATTGTTTTACTTCTGAACGCGCAAGACTGGTTTGGTGCGTAAGCTTTTAAACGGAGAGCATGTGGAGAAGGGGTCGGAGGAGATGGGGAACAACCCTTGCTTGCGAGGGTGGGGGAACGGAACCTAGGCGAGGAAGGGATGGTCCTTCGGTATAGGAGAGCGATGGCGAACCTTTTTTGGCTCGCGGGTCATAAGTGAGGGGAGCGCAGGGGGGGAGTGTGCGGGCGTGCCGCACCCATAATGCAATGCGCGACCCCCCCCCAGTGCGCATGCGCGCACTACGGGCGCGACCCCCCCATTTTTTGCATGCTTTTTTCACCCTCCCCAGGCTCCAGAGGCTTTATAGGAGCCTGGGGAGGGCGAAAACAGCCTCCCCCGCCCCCCCGGAAGCCCTCTGGCGGCTTCAGGGACCTTCAGGAGGCTTCCCTGAAGCCTCCGGAGCAGTCAAAACGACCCTCCGAGCAAACCGGAAGTCACTTTTGAGGTCGTTTTGAGCGCTCCGAAGGCTTCAGGAACCTTCAGGAGGCTTCCCCGAAGCCTCCGGAGCAGTCAAAACGAACCTCCGAGCAAACCGGAAGTCCGTTCCTGAACTTCTGGTTTGCCCGTAGGGCTGGTTTTTTGCGCTCCGGAGGCTTCAGGGAAGGTCATGAAGCCTCCGGAGGGCCTCCGGGGAGAGGGGCGGGGGAGACTCTTTTCGCCCTCCCCAGGCTCCTATAAAGCCTCTGGAGCCTGGGGTGGGCGAAAAATGGCTTTAGAAAAGGGTGAACTCAGCTGGCCAGCGCGCGCATGTGCGCTGGCCAGCTGACAGGGCAGCGCCTCGCGTGCCCTGACAAGTGGCTTCGTGTGGCACGCGTGCCATAGGTTCGCCATCACTGGGATAGGGGATGCAAGGGCCTTTCATTCTAGCTGGAACAAGGTGGCTCCCGTATCACTATCCACAGGAGTAGGGTGCCCCCCACCCAAAAAAAGTTAAGACAGCGGCTGCACAACTCTATCCCCACTCCCTCTTTTACCTGCGAGGGGTGGAGAAACCTGTCCAGCCTTCACCTCGGCTCATTTTGTACCCCTGGGCCAGGGGTCGGCAACCCTCAACAACCAAAGAGCCACAAAGGTCCTAACCAGAAGCCCCCCTGTTCAATTCTGGAGCCGACCGGAAGTCCAGTTTCCCGCCATAGAGTCTCCTCCTGGCATGCCCTGCTTCCACCACCACCCACCCTCCAACTGGAAGCTCCTCTTAAAATTGTGGCGCCGACAGCCAAAGGGAGCCGCAGCAGAGGGATGAAAGAGCCACAGTTGGCTAACCACCTGACCTGGGCCCTCGTCACAGAGAAGTTGTAGGGTGTTTTGCTTGTAGGTGTCTTAAGGGATGGGTCATGGTTAAAGGCAGAGATCACCAATATGATGCAGGCTGTCATTAAGGGGTTATATTTTTGTTTCCACTGCTTGGCAACTGGGAAGCGAGAAGTAATTGTGGTCAGTTAATGTTCCATCATGGCTTCGCTCGCGTTGGGAGCGCAGGCGTTGACGGTGCTGACACAGTGGGCAAGGCAGGGAGTGCGTTAAGGGTTCTTCGTGGCGATTTTGGAAAAGGGGGAAAAAAATATTGGTGTGGCTGGAGGGCTTGCTTCCCATTCCTTCCTTTCTCTCTTTCCCCCCTCCCCATAAGGCTGTAAATACTTCATTTTGTATTCCTAAGGCCGTGTCCCACCGACACTTTTTAAAGACTTTAACCAATCTCGTTTCCTCGTGGGTTTTTAAAGGCAGGCGGGGGGTTGGGTGGGGGAGTAGCGGGGTGGGGGGAGAGAGGGTTGGAAGCTAACAATGTTCCTTTGCTTGTTAGCAGGGCGAGGACGGTGGTTTCTGTCCCAATTCCTACGCAAACTGGGTTTGTACAAAATTTGGGGAGAAGCCTTTGCCGACTTCGTCGAATGCATGTCGTTTAAAAGGAGAAAAGGGGGGGGGAGAATGTCCAAAGAAACCGTGTCTCGTTCCCACGATTGTATAATTTAATTGTAGCTCAAGCCATGATGAGGGACCGCAAGTCCCGTTTCGGACGATTTGCAGCCTCCCGAGTCCTCCCTCTTAAAAATTCCCTGAGCTGACACCACTTATTCCTTAAAATTCAGTGTCACACCTCTTTGTCATTTGCACAGCATTTGCCAGGTTGAAATGATCTGGGGAAGCGGAGACTCCGTCCTTCCCCTCCTGGATCCAGGACATCCCAAAAAATCCAGGGGGTCCAGGGGGAAATTAACTCAAAAAAGCCAATTCAGCCTTGTCACCCCACCCCTGGAAGTTGGGTACATTGCGAAGAAGGATTGCGGTTTGCGAATCTACTTTAGGCTGGAATAAGTCGCACATTTTTGCAGAGCTGCTTAAGACCCCCCCAAAAAAGTGTTTTAGCATTTTGCCACGGGATTTTCGTCCGACCGCCGCAGTCTCATGCGAAGCCATGCGTCTGCATTTATGAGGTGCGTGCGAAGAACGAAGGGAGGAAGGGGTGGGGAGGAGGAAGAGAAGGACGATTCAAGAGCAATAGTTGTCACCCCCCAAACCTTATTCCACTTTCTCATGGTCGCCCTTTGATATTATAAACTGAACAACGGTTTGGAACGGAAATGTTTACTGTGTTGTACATATTGTGCTTTATATTCTGTATATCGGCCTGTTTCCAAGGGGGGCTTTGGGGAAGGGTTGGGGGGGGGTAACCAGATGTCATGTATTTGTGCACTTGCCTGGAGAACCGGTGGTTAAGCTTGCTCCAAAGGGTGGGTGTGGGTGTGTTATTTCCTCCTCTTTCCCTCCCACCTTAAAAGTTTGAGAAATTGTGATTTCAGGATCCTTACGTCTCCAAGTTTGGCGACTTTAAGCCGGGTAAAGCTGGCTGGGGAATTCTGGGAGTTGAAGTTGAAGTCCATCCGGCTTGAAAGTCGCGCCAAGCTTGGAAACCCCTGTTCTAGGGGTTTCCGCAAGCCCTCTCCCCCTCCTCACCCGTGCCCAAACCTCCCACACGCATTGAGCCAACCTGCCCTCCTCCTTTTCTCCCCAACAATGTCTGACTCACTCACTCCCTGGTCACCTTGGGATAGTTCCTCCCCCTCCCCACGTTGCCCGCTTGAAGAAGGGACTTCTGTGTGGTCGGATCCTCCCTTAACCTTCCTAACTCCCCCCCTCCTTTTGATTCTCCGTTAAGAAGGGTGGTGGGTTTCTCTCTGGTTCCCCCCAGGCCAGGGTTCTCTTCCGTTTCATATGGTACCAAACGGGTTTCTCTGTGAATCAGGGATGGTCTCTCGAAAGCTTCTCAGTGGGACTGGGGAAATGGGGTACGGTGGTTGTTGGTTTTGGGGGGGTTCCGAAGAAGAAACCCCCTGACAATAAATGCCAAAATTTCTGGTTACTAAAAGTTTCGTGTGGGTCTCTCTTTCTTTCAACCAAACCCGGAATGCCGGTCTTCCCCAAGGGGCCTTGCCCAATCTCTGCCCCTTGTCCCCAGGGCAGCCTGGCGGCCTCGTTTTTACACCAAGTGCCACCAGCTGTTCATATTTCCTCACTCTCGCCGCAAATCAGCACAGAAGACACAACTTCCTTGTAGGGTAGGACACGCTGTGCCAAGTGGGCAGAAACCTGGGCACCAGCTGCGTTTTATTCAAACCCTCCTCCCTCCCTGGTGATCAGGCCTCTGCTCCTGGGTTCCCAGTGCCACTGGCCAGAAGCGCCAGTCTTCTCCAAGGGGCATTGCCCAATCCATGCCCCTTGTCCCCAGAGCTGCCTGGCAGCCTCGTTTTGCACCAAGTGCCACCAGCTTAGGAAGAGTCCTCTTCATATTTCCACACCCTCCATTGCAAATCAGCGCAGAAGGCACAACTTCCTTGTAGGGTAGGACACCCTGTGCCAAGCAGGTAGAAACCTGGGCACCAGCTGGGTTTTTTTTTATGCCAGCCTATCATTGGGCTTTGACCGTGCCCAACATTGGTGCCTTGGGGAGCAGACGATCCCGATGGCTGCCCGCTATAAGGCTCCTCCTCGCACATGCCCCCTGCGAGGTAGGCTGGCATGAATAGGTATCAGTCGCCTTGCCCTTCCAAAGTTGCACTTGCCTCTTCCTTGGGTGGGGGGGCAACCTCCGCAGGGTTGTGGGAGCTTCATCCCTGGAAGCTTTCAAGAAGAGACTGGACTGCCATCTGTCAGAAATGGGGTTGGACTAGATGACCTCCAAGATCCCTTCCAACTCTTAGTCTGTACCTGAACGACCTCTCCTCCCCTCCTACCCCGTTCGATTGCGCAACTTTTCGAAAGAGGGGGAGGAGAGGCGCCAGCGCGGCTTCTGATTGGCGCTCCCAAGGCCGCCTTCGGATTGGCCGCCTTGCTTCCCGCCCCTTTTCGCCTGGACCGCGAGGGACTCGTCCATTCGCGGCACCAGAAAGGGTGTGTGTGTGGCGGCGGTGGTGGTTCCTTCGCCTGCCCTGCCCCCTGAAAGCTTTGAAAGACGCTTACAAAAATATGCGCGTGTAATATAAAGTAATCGTGCCCTTTCCGGAGGAAGAAGCGACAAAGGCGCGTTTTTCGACCAAGCCAAAAATAATAAAACACGGCTCAACCCCCCCCCCCGCGGAGGAATGGTTCGGTCCGATCGGCGGCACGCGCCTCCCGGCATCGCCGCCTTCCCTCTCTCTTCCCTCAGGATCGGGCGGGGATAGGATGGCTCTGCGGTTGCCTCTCCTCCGCCGGCCGGGCTCCCTCCGCGGGCTGAGGTGAGTCTCTCACCCTCTTCGGGGGTGGGGAGTGTCCCCTCACCGGGGACTCCCACTCCCATCGTCCCCTGCCGGACCTCTGGTATGGGTGCTTTTGGGGGGGGGCAGCCCCGACGCCGGGGAGGAGGGGGGCTTCTTGGGAGGGGAGGGGGGGTCCCTTCTAAGGGGGGGACAATGACGTCACTGGGGGTCTTTGGGGAGGGGAGGGGTAACCCCCCACCAACGAGGGGCGCTTCAGGGAGTGGGCTCCACCCCCCACCCCCAATTCCCCGTCCCCTTATTTTGGAAAATAATGCATAATTCATATTAATTTTAGGAAATAATCCCCCCCCCCTTTTGGAAGTCTTCACCTGCTAGCAATTTGTGCTGGTGCTATTATGATTATTCTAATCCAGGGGTGTCCAAACTTGGCAACTTTAAGACTTGTGGACTTCAACTCCCAGAATTCCCCAGCCAGCAGAGCTGGCTGGGGAATTCTGGGAGTCGAAGTCCACAAGTCTTAAAGTTGCCAAGTTTGGACACCCCTGTTCTAATCTAATGATTATGCTGATGCCATGTTCACTGTCATGGCTGTATTCACATTACTGACTTTCCTAATAAAGTAAAAATGAAATAAAAACGGTGATAATATTAATAGAAATAGCAATAAAGGCAATTCGTAATAATAACAATAGTAACAACAACAGCGGTTGACTGAGTTTCATGTTTAAGGAATAAAGTATGCAATGAAGATAAGAATTTCATAATGATGTAATCATAATTAATATAGTAATATAACAATAAGCATAAATAATTTGCATTTTCTTCCATTCACCCTCTCTTTATTGGCAAGTTTGCCTTATCTTCCTCCTAAGCCGAAGGGAATCTGGCAGGTGTGCCTTCCGCATCAGCCAGCATAGTACTGACTTTCCTAATAATGACTTAATAGTAAAAATAAAATAATAACGGTGATAATATTAATAGAAATAGCAATAAAGGCAATTCGTAATAATAATAATAGCAACAACAACAGCGGTTGACTGTCACATTTAAGGAACAAAGTATGCAATGAAGATAAGGATTTCATAATGATGTAATAATAATTAATATAGTACTATAACAATAAGGATAAATAATTTGCATTTTCTTCCGTTCACCCTCTCTTTATTGGCAAGTTTGCCTTATCTTCCTCCTAAGCCGAAGGGAATCGGACAGGTGTGCCTTCCGCATCAGCCATTAGCAAGCTTTAGGAGTTTCAGCCGTTACAACTGCCCTATAAATAAAATATAAATAAATACCAATATGCACGTCTGTGTACACACACACACACACACTACAGCTAGTCCTCGACTTACGGCCACAACTGAGCCCCGCATTCCCGTTTGTAAGCGAGGCAGTGAAGTGAGCTTTGCCCCGCTTTACGACCTTCGGCGCCACAATTTGTTAAGCCACACGGCTGTGAAGCAACTCTGGCTTCCCCCGCTGGCTTTACCCGGGGAACGTTGCAACCGTCATAAATATTGAGTCATTTGGCAAGCGTCTGAATGTTGATCACATGGCCACGGGGAGGCTGCAACGGTCGTTAAGTGTGAAAAGCGGTCCCCTTTTTCAGTGCCGTTGTGACCGGACGGTCCCTAAATGAACTATGGTTAAGTTGAGGACTGCCTATGCATAGACATATTGGAGGGGGAGGGGGGAATAAAACTTTTGCTTGGGTTGCCCAGAAAATCTTTGAGATCCCTTTCCCCCCAGTATCAAATTCAGCTCCTTGGGGTGGGGGGCACTCACCCTTTCTCCTTTTCCTTTTTTTAAATTTTGCTTCCAGCCTGTAGATTTTTTTTTTTTAAAAAGGGACAGGTTAGTCCTGGTGATGAAATATTCTTGCTCTGTCATAGGCTAGTGGAAATTTTTCTCTCTTTGTCTTTTTGCTTGCTGAGTAGAAACAGATCCGACAGGGCTGGAAAATCAAACCGGCCTTCCGTTTTCCAGCTGCAGCATTATTTCAATTTAAAAACCGTGGCCTTTTGCTGTCCGTATTTTGCCTTTTTAGGGCTACTTGCAGTGCAGGAAGAATTGCGACTTTAAAGGACCTCCGGAAAGCAATAAAACGCAGTTTCAAGCAACTTGGGAAGTTGCATTCTTTCGATGACTGCGTGACTCACTTAACAACTGCAGTAATTCCCTTAATAACCGTGCCCCCTCCCCCCAAAAATAGTAAAATCAGTCAAGGCTTCCTTCACTGCCACCTCGCTTAGTGGGGGGAAATTCTGATTGCAGCTGTCGTAAGTCGAAGACTACCTGTTACTTCCTTAAGTGATTTGGTTAAGGAAGGCCCAATCAAATGGAAAGCTTGAAATTTGGGGCCCAGAAAGTTCAGTCTCCTCTCCTCCATTTCAGGTTTACCTCTGAATTTGCTCTCCTTATCTACACAGCACTTTCCTTTCTGGTGCTTATCAGAATTAGTAGGGCTTTGGTCTTATCAGCCTGGGTTGAGATAAAGCCAAGCTGGGACCAAGGGAACTGAACAGCAGTCCTTTTTTTTGCTCCCCGGGCCTTCAAAATCAAGGTTATGCCTCAAAACCTTCCAAAGCAGAGAAAAATCAAACTTTGCACCCAGGCACAAAAGTCCAGCTCCTCAAGCATGCATTTTTGCTGATCGCAAATTCCTTGGAATGTGGAAAACAAGAAAGAGTGGGAGAGGAAAGGTTTTCAAAGAATAGTGCCTTCTCAGAAAATGGCCTTTCGGAGTAAATACTCTCCCTATTTCGTAGCGTGTCTCTGCTTTTACAAAAATACACTCACTTCGAGTCAGCATTAGGCTCCGATTGGGGAAACCTGCCTGTTTCACATCAAACTTACAAAAGGATTTTCACTAAATTTCTGCTTTGTGCAATCCTGAGTCCCAAGGGGAGAAAGAAACCACATTTTAAACTTTGGTTAACCTCGTTTTATTCACAACATTTAAACTCCATTTTCAGACGGAAAAAAAGGTCGCTGGCGCAGCCTGTAAATACCAGTAGCATGCCCCTGTCTTTGCACTGACAATGTAAGACGCATGATATGCGAGGAAAACGAAATGGGGAGGGAAGAGGAGAATGGAGCAGCCATTGGGGCAAGAAATAGATAGTAGGTGTGGTTATTTATAGCTTAGGAATGCGATGAAGCCTCTCAACGGGACCAAACAACTTATATACTATTACCTGCAAAGCTGTATCCATGCCCGTGGGGGAATCTTTATTTTATACTTTATGCAAAGCTGTATCCATGCCCGTGGGGGAATCTTTATGTTATACGGTTGCAGGAACTGGGTCTGTTTAGCTTAAGAGAAAGAAGGACTAGGGGAGACATGATAGCAGTCTTCCAATATCTCAGGGGTTGCCACAAAGAAGAGGGAGTCAAGCTATTCTCCAAGGCACCTGAGGGCAGGACAAGAAGCAATGGGTGGAAACTAATCAAGGAGAGAAGCAACTTAGAACTGAGGAGAAATTTCCTGACAGAACAATGAATCAGTGGAACAGAAGTTGCCTCCAGAAGTTGTGAATGCCCCAACACTGGAAGTCTTTAAGAAGATGTTGGATAGCCATTTGTATGACTTTAACTTTAACTTTATTCAATTTCTAGACCGCCCCTCTCTCAGAAGAGACTCGGGGCGGTGTACAGTCATATTAACCTGTTCCGACTAGCTGGCTTAGCTGATTGACAGTTCCATCTTCCACCTCCTGGCAAACATTTTATTGGGGAATTTTTAAGGGTATTTTAATATTTGTCTTTTAACTAAGAATTGTACAGTATATTTTTTCCTCCTCCGTCTACGTCCATGTCTATGTCTATGTTCATGTCTATGTGTTTGTATATGGTTTTAACATGACTGTACACCGCCCCGAGTCCTGCCTAGGAAAGGGTGCGGTCTAGAAATAAAAGATTATTATTATTATTATTATTATTATTATTATTATTATTATTATTATTATTATTATTATTATTATTATAACAATTGAACAATATATATACATAGTATAAATATAAGATAAATAAAATAAATATAGGACTGGAGGAGGTAGCAATGGTTCACTGTACAGATTTAGTTTAAGTTAAGATTAAAATTTTAAAAATTTAAAAAACATTAACCCTAAAAACTATCCCAAATAAAAATATCCGCCAGGAGGTAAGAGTAGAACTATAAGTGGGCCAGGCCGGCTAATTGAAACAGGTGAGTCTTAAGTTTTTGTCAGAAGGAGCGGAAGTCGGTAGTAGTTCTGATGTCGGGGGGGAGGTCATTCCAGAGGGTTGGGCCCATCACAGAGAAGGCTCTACTCCTAGGCGCCGCCCGTTGGCATTGCTTGGTGGACGGCACCCGTATGAAACGGTATAGGGTTTCCTGCCTGGGCAGGGGGTTGGACTAGAAGACCTCCAAGGTCCCTTCCAACTCAACTATTGTATTATTATGATTATTATTACTTTATCCCTATGCCTATCTTATTAAAAGACCTGTGTTGCAAAACATATAACAGAAAACAGCGACAATTTGCACTCGCAAGGTTCAAGTTTTAAACTTCCCTCTCCTTTTCTAGCCCTGGTTTATTGCTCACTCGGGTGTTTATTGATGGACTTGTTCGTCTGCATTTCTTTCTTCCCTCCTCCTGCTAGAATTTCATAGCAACAGACGTGGCTTTCCCCGTTCGTTCGCCTTCCTCTTTTAACAGGGCAGCCCTCTTTGCAACGGAAGAAACAAAGCGTTGGTACATCAGGCCTGCAGATTTCTCAGAGATCCCTCGTGATTCTCACATAAAGCGAAATAATGCCTGTTTTTTTCTCTCTCTTTCTTTCCCCATCCCCCAGCCTGCGGTGGCAGCACCGTGCCTCAGTCAAGGTGGTCAATGAACCCGTATTGGCCTTCAAACCCGGGAGCTCTGAACGAGCCGCCCTCCAGCAGGTAACAAAGACAAAGAGAAGAGTGCTCATTATGGCATAGGCACTAGAGCAGGAGTGTCAAACTCGATTTCATTGAGTGCTGTGTCAGGATTGTGTTTGACCTTGGGGCGGGGCAGGGTGGGTGTGGCCAGCTTGATGTCACTCGTGTCGGGGTGCCTGTAATAATAATAATAATAATAATAATAATAATAATAATAATAATAATAATAATAATAATAATAATAATAATAATAATAATAATAATAATAATAATAATAATTTTATTTGATTAGCCGCAACCCTCTCCCGAAGGACTCGGGGCGGCGTACAATCAAAACAGATAAAATACAGATAAAGACAAACATACATACATAAAGAACAAAGACATATACATGTGCATGGAGGAGGTAGACTCATAAGTGAAAGACAATTAAAAAACACAATTTAAAATCCCATTAAATAAAATTACTGAATTAAAAAACCCATCAGGAGCGTTATGAAGTTATGATTGAGCCAGGCCGGCTCTTTGGAATAGGTGGGTCTTGAGCTTTACACGGAAGGAGCGGAGGTCAGTAGTGGTCCTAATATCCGGGGGGAGGTCATTCCACAGGGCTGGGCCCGCCACAGAGAAGGCTCTGCTCCTAGGCGCCGCCCCATGGCACTGTCTGGTGGACGGCACCTGGAGAAGTCCCTCTCTGTGCGAGCGGATGGGTCGTAGGGATGTATGGGGCAGAATACGATCCCGCAGGTAACTAGGTCCTGAGCCATGGAGCGCTTTAAAGATCGTAATCAAGACCTTGAAACGCAAGGTCTTGTAGTCTGTTTCTGTCTGCAATGGCCTCCTGCAACCTTCTGCCAGCCAAAACGGAGCTCGGGAGGGCCACATACAGCTCTCCCAAGCTCCCTTTTCACTGGCAGAGGCACCGTGGGCCGGTTCTTTACTCTTTCCAGGACAGCCCCGGGGGGCCGGATCTAAGCATCCCGCGGACCTTGAGTTTGACACCCCTGAGCTAAAGCATCCAGTCCAGTGCAGCGACGCGCACGGCGCAGGAGACGGCTTGATTTCCAAGCTCTTGTTGCTGCCTTTCATTCCAGCGCCTGCTCGCTCAGGTATAGAAGCAAAGCTGCGCTTCGATTCGCGCTAATCACGAAAAAAACAGGGACCGCACGTGCGGCTTCAGTTTGGTGACCCCTGCCTTGCTGGTAACGGGGCAGATAAAGATTCGGAGATTGGGGGTTTGGAGGAAATAAGATTTGGGGCTGAGATTTGAAGCGAGGAAGAAAAAATGTCCTCTTTTCAGGTGCAAGGGTTGGCAGGAGAGCATGCTTTTGGTTGTGGAGAACAGCAACACAAATACAACACAAATACGTATGACCACAATTGAGCCCAAAATGTCTGTTAAGTGAGTTTTGCCCCATGTTTACGAAGACCTTCCTTGCCACAGGTGTTAAGTGAATTCCCGCAATTGATAAGTTTTTGTCGTTTAACCTGTATTGATATTTTTTCCAAACACGCAGTAAGGCATTCCTTAAAATATGACTTTTAAAGATCTTATCAACCTTCTTGTCATACATTAAGTAAGCGTGCCAGCCATATACCAAATCATAACCCTCAATATTCAATATTCTATCCTCTGTTAGGTTGATCCAATCGCTAATTGTTGCTAAAACTGCTGCTTCATAATATCATTTTAAGTTGGGCATTTTTAAGCCTCCTGTTTCACGTATATCTTGCCTTATTTTAAGTTTTATTCTCGGTTTCTTTCCTGCCCAAAGTTGTTAATACCTTTCTGCCATTCTTCCAAATTTGCATCTTTTTTAAGTATTGGTGTCATTTGAAAGAACAATAGAAACTTGGGCAAAACATTCATTTTAACTGCTGCTATCCTTCCCAGCAAAGACAATTGTAGTTTTTTCCATTTATTCAATTCTCTCTGTATTTTATGCCCTAATGGTTCATAGTTGTACTTAAATAATTTCCCATTTGAAGTTGTAATACAAATTCCTAAGTATTTAACCTTTTTTACTATCTCACATCCTGTTACTCTTTCTAATTCTTTTTTTTTTACTCGTAGTCATATTTTTAGCTATCATCTTTGTCTTCCCTAGATTTACTTTGAACCCAGGTAATTGGGTCCCCACAATTGATAAGTTAGTAACACAGTTTGTTAATTGAATCTGCCTTCCTTACTGACTTTGCTTGTCAGAAGGCCACAAAAGAGGATCACCTCGGGACGCCGCAGCCATCATAAATATGAATCACGGTTGCCACGTGTCTGAATTTTGATCATATGACCCTGGGGATGCTGCAATTGTAACTTTGAAAAATGGGTGTACGTCACATTTGTCAACGCCGTCGTAGCTTTGAACGGTCACGAAATGAACTGTTGTAAATTGAGGACTACCTGTATCCTATTTGGGGAATGAAGAGAAGGGGGCACAAGAAGGTTTCCAGAATAGGCAAGGTGTGAGTAGTGCAAGGACCAGAGAAATAATTTGTTGTGATCTGGAGAGCAGAGGAGATGAGAGGACAGCTAACCTTTTTTTTTTTTACAAAATTGTTACTTCCTTCTATAGGCTTTAAATGACTTGCGGGGCAAGACCGAAGATATTCCATGTGTCGTTGGGGGCGAGAAAGTGTGGACAGCCGATGTGAGATATCAAGTGTCGGTGAGTTCTACCAGTAAGGGCCTGCTTCATTTGGTACTCTTGACATAACAGCTGTGTTATGGCCTGTTGGCCGCTGACCCCTTCAGCAGACAAATCAGATGAGAAAGCGGTGTGGGAGTCAGGGACAACATCAAGGCAACCTGAGAGCTCTGAAGGGGAAGAGGGAATGGAGCTGTCAGAGAGACAGAGGCAGAGCCTGGGCCGTCCATCAGCCCTCAGATGGAGAGTCAAGAGCCGCCAGATCTGGAGCTGGTTGATGAGGAAGAGGAGGAACAGTGCCTGACGTGCAGATGCGCAGAAGGCAGAGGAGAGGAGAACAGTGGAAATCTATGGGCCAGTCCTTGGGATGGAAGAGCCACCGTTGCTAACGAAGCCCCACTTTAGCTCTGGGGATAAAAGTCAGGGTGCGGAGATGAATAGGTCCAGCAGACAACTATTCATCTCCCTGCCGGTCCTCCACTTCCGAATCATGTCTGAAAATTATCAGAATTCTTCTTGGAATCTGCAGCGCCTTCTGAGCGCATGTGTGTGTGTGTGTGTGTGTGTGTGAGTATCTCCTGCGGAAAGAAAGTGAGCGCACCTTCCAGAACTTCCTTTGCAAGTGTGGGAAGAGGGAGAGAGAGAAAGAGAGAGACTCCAGGTGTGTTGGGCCAGTTCAGGGGGAAAAAGAGCGAGCATCACTTTCCACAGGACTTAGAGACTTCCTAGCTTGCTGTGAGAGAGAGAGAGAGTAGCTGCTGGCGCCGCTAAGGAAGGGAACGTTTCACTAACTACAAAGGGCTTGTCGTGTTTGGGAGCCGGGTCAGAACAAGCTGGGATAAACCCACCCACCCACTTTCCCAAAACAACAGACTCTAGTTTTCCTTGTAAAAAGAGCACAGTTCATCAATGTTTGACCCATGGCCTGTAAGTCTCTGTTTGGTGATAACGGTCAGTACTGGTCATAAGTATTTTACCCGCTGTATTTCTTTGGGGGACTCTATAACTGTCGGAATGCTTACCGTATTTTCCAGAGCATAAGACGCACCCAAGATTTTGAAGAGGTAAATTAAAAAAAAAAGGGTTTTGCACTCTGCAGACCTCCCAAACCCTCTGCTCGCCTCATTTTTTGTGAAAAACATGGCATGCAGAGAGTTTGAGAGGCCTGCAAAATGCTTTAGGAGGCTTGTAGATTGCTGGGGGGGGGGGGGGATGAGCAAAACCAGCCTGTTTTTCACGAAAATGGGCCTGTTTATTGCCAAAAATAAAGAGCATGCATAGCCTTTAGGAGGCTTGTAGAGTGCTCCTGGGGGCTGGAGCAAAAATGAGCAAAAACCTGCCTATTTTTCACGAAAACGGGCCTGGGTTTTTTGCCAAAAAAGGGCATGCATAGCCTTTAGGAGGTTTGTAGAGTGCTCCTGGGGGCTGGGGAGGGAGGGAGAACGGCTCGTTTTTCGCTCATTTTTGCCCTCCCCAGCCCTCAGGAGCACTTTGCAGGTCTCCCCCAAACCCTCTGCACGTCCATTTTTGTGAAGGAGGGGGGGGTCTTTCGGGAGGCCACAAATGCTGTATTCAGTGTATAAGACGCACCCAGATTTTCACCCTCTTTTTGGGGGGGATAAAGGTGTGTCTTACTCCTAAAAATACGGTGTTTTAAAATAATCAGATGCATTTCTTTTTAAAAACGAGCACGGGTGGTTTTCGATTTCACTTGGAGGATCGCTGGTCGAAATTGTCAACCTTTTTCTTCCTTCCTCTTTTTTTCCCCCCCAGCCCTTTAAACATTTACACCAAGTGGCCAGATACTGCTACGCTGATAAGGTGAGCAAAGCATCCTGCGGTATGACTTTTCGGGGGGGGGGGGGCATTTTCACAGGTAGGGATCGTTTCAGATTGAGTCTGCGCTTGTAAGCATGTTTTATAATAACCTTGCGTAAGGCTCCCATTTTCTTGCCCATCTAGGACTTGTTGAATAAGGCCATTGTCTCAGCTTTGGGTGCCCGGAAGGAATGGGACTTACGGCCCATCCAGGACCGCGCGGAGGTCTTCTTCAAAGCCGCCGACATCCTGAGCGGGCCCAGAAGGGCAGAGATCTTAGCCAAGACCATGGTCGGACAGGTAAGTGAGCGCGTGGCTGGCTGGCTCGGATCATATCCGGGGTCACAGCCTTGCTAAGGGAAGGAAACCAGCACACGGAGGGGTCCCAGGTGAAATTAAGACATACGCGGCAATTGGAATCTCCCTTGGGTGGGATTTGACATAGCGGCCGTCGGTTGCTAACCCCTCGGCGTTGCCAGCTTTGTCCAACGTCATCTCTGCCCCCCGAAAAACGTCTGCAGTCTTGCTCTGACTCGCTTCTTTCTCTCCAGGCTAAAACAGTCATCCAAGCAGAAATCGACGCGGCCGCCGAGCTGGCTGACTTTTTCCGCTTCAACGCTAAATACGCCTTGGAGTTGGAAGGGGAGCAGCCCATCAGCGCCCCGCCCAGCACCAACAGCCTGGTGTATCGGGGGCTGGAGGTAGGGTCAACATTCAATCCTGATTTTGCAGGATCTGGGGCAAACCGAGCTCCGTCTTTTGCCTTCACGCAGTTTGGGTGTGTGTGTGAATGCAGCCCTAGAGAATTAGCGGCAGTGACGTGCGGTCAGGGGAGGCAAGGGAGGCAGAGCCTCACCTCTCTTCATGAAATAATAGTATATAATATTATATACTATATATATATATATAATATTATAATATTATACATCCGTCCGGGCGCGCCCGGGAGCTGCGGAGGGCGGAGGGAGAAATGATGTCGGCGCTCCCGGATGACGAAGGCATGAAAGCGACAGTTGCTTTTGTGCCTTCGTCATCCGGAAACGCCGATATTTCTGCCTCCGCTCTCCGCAGCTCCCGGGCGCGCACGGACGGAGGTAGGCAGAATGGCGCCGATCCGATCCGGCGGGCGAGCGACCGAGGATCGGGCTGCCTCGCTCGCTCTTTCGATCGCCTCGGTGTCATCCGGGTGTCATCCGGGAGCGCCGACAACATTTCTGCCTCCGCCCTCTGCAGCTCCCGGGCGCGCACGGACGGAGGTAGCCACAGCGACACCGAGGCGATCCGGGCGGACGAAAGAGCGAGCGAGGCAGCCCGATCCTTCGGTCGCTCGCCCGCCGGATCGGATCGGCGCCATTCTGCCTACCTCCGTCTGTGCGCGCCCGGGAGCTGCGGAGGGCGGAGGCAGAAATGTGTGCCTCCAGCACACGTGGTCCCATTCCCCGCCTTCCTGATGACGTCACCAACCTCCCCAGCCATTAACCTCACCGCACGTCACTGATTAGCGGTATGTGTCTGTCTGTCTTCTCTTCTCCACTGACCTGCTGAGGGCGGTCCAGTCCCCTTCCCCAAGCAGGGGACTTCCCAATGAGTAGGGAGAGACGACGCCTGCCTGCATGGCTGCGTTGAAAGCATTGGCACCACCCCCTCCTCATTTTAAACCGTCCCCGGGCCCCCGTGCTTCTACAGAGACTGTAAAAATGGTTCTTTAGGCATCCCTTACCTAACAGAAGTCATTTTTCTTCCTCCTGATAGTCAGGGGAGAAGCTGGAAGTTGAAGCAAGCATGAGGTACCCCCCTCCCCTTAACAGAAATTACCTATTTCCCACCGTCCCCACTCTTCCTGCTTTTTCCTTTCCACGCACCTTTTCCAGCACGAGGACTAGAACCTTGACATGGGGAAGCCGTGCTTAAAAGGTCACGACCCTCGGAGCCTGCAGTCGGTCAGAGGTTGGGGCTCGTGAGGGGCATCTCTTATCCCGCCCCTTCCTTCTGAAGCCGTGTGAGAGTCACCCTTCCCCTTCCCTCCCCTCTTCCGCAGGGCTTTGTGGCTGCGATCTCCCCCTTTAACTTCACCGCCATCGGAGGGAACTTGGCAGGAGCCCCAGCAGTGATGGTGAGTTCCGCCGGATCCATTCTGCGCCTTCAATGGCAGCCTTTGAAAACGGGCGTCCCCCCCCCCTCTTTCCTGCTTCTGGGGCGCCCGCAGACATAGTATGGTCTCTCCTTCCTCACCAGCTGATTTTTTTTTTTTTTGAGGATCCAAAATTTCCTTTGCGCCCTTGAGGACTAGATCCTTCTTGGGGCTGTATCCCAAAGAAGCTGAAGAGGGCTCCTTTTTCTTTTTTTCCCCCCTTCCCCTATGCCAGGGCAACGTGGTCCTTTGGAAACCCAGCGACTCGGCCATCCTGTCCAGTTACGGCGTCTACCAGATCCTCCTGGAAGCCGGCCTGCCTCCCAGTGTCATCCAGTTTGTCCCAGCAGAGGGCACCACATTCGGGGACACGGTGACCGGCTCGGAGCACTTGGCTGGCATCAACTTCACTGGCAGCGTCCCGTAAGCGTGGGTTGCCTTACGGTAGGGTGGGAAGGATGGCTCTTGTGACCCCCCCCCCTCCTCAATTCAACTCTTAAGGAAGCCCTGTGTATCCTCTCTAACCTTGCCCTCCTCCTCTTTTACAAACACTTGAGCCTTTTAAAAACGTATCATCTCTTGCAGCTTCCCTAACCTCCCATCTCAGTGGGACAGAAAGCTGGATCGGCTGGCATCTTTATCGACAATGCCACTTGAGCCCTCTCAAGGTGGCTTGGATTCTGGGCTCCCAAACTCCACCCATATCACTCAAAGCAGCTAAAAACCTAGAGTTAAAACTCACCCGGTGGCTCAGTGGCTTAAGACGCTGAGCTTGTCGATCAGCAAGGTCGGCAGTTCGAATCCCCAGTGCCGCGTAACGGAGGGAGTTCCCGCGACATGTCCCAGATTCTGCCAACCGAGCAGTTCGAAAGCACGTAAAAAAAATGCAAGTAGAAAAATAGGAACCACCTTTGGTGGGAAGGGAACAGCGCTCCGTGCGCCTTCAGCGTTGAGTTATGCCGGCCACATGACCATGGAGACGTCTTCGGATAGTGCTACACACACACACACACCCCAACTAGTCCTCTACCTATGACCACAACGGAGCCCCGCATTCCTAATTGTAAGCAAGGCAGTTAAGCGAGCTTTGCCCCACTTTACGACCTTTCATGCCAAGGTTGTTAAGCGAATCTCTTCAGTCATTAAGTTAGTCACACGGTTGTGAAGTGAAATCCCCGTTGACTTTGCTTGTCAGAAATAAATAATAAATAATTTGCATTTTCTTCCATTCACCCTCTCTTTATATGCTGTTTCCCTTGTCTTCCTTCTAAGGGAACCTGGCAGGTGTGCCTTTTGGATCAGCTGATCTGTCAAATTTTGGGGTTTCAGCCATTACAACTGCCCTATACATACAATTTAAACAGAGATGAGCATTGCCCCCTAGAGTCGGGAACGACTAGCACATATGTGCGAGGGGAACCTTTACCTTTAGAGTTAAAAAGGAGAAGTCCAGGCACCCTGACTTCAACCCCAACACTTCTCAATCCTTTTTGTCGTCCCCCCCACCTCCCCAAAAAAAGGTCCAATCGAGGTAAGACTTAAACAGAACAAATAAATATTTTTGAGAAAGCTTTCCTAGGTCAACGCATATTGCTGGCAGGAATAGCCAACACTCCAGAAGATACAGAAGGATTTTGACAAACTTGAACATTGGGCACTATCTAATAAAATGAAATTCAATGGTGAAAAGAGTAAGGTTCTACATTTAGGCAAGAAAAACGAAATGCACAGGTACAGTATAGGTGGTACCTGGCTCAACAGTAGTAACTGTGAAGGGGATCTTGGAGTCCTAGTGGACAACCATTTAAATAGGAGCCAGCAGTGTGCAGCAGCTGCCAAAAAAGCCAACACAGTTCTAGGCTGCATCAACAGAGGGATAGAATCAAGATCACGTGAAGTGTTAATACCACTTTATAATGCCTTGGTAAGGCCACACTTGGAATACTGCATTCAGTTCTGGTCACCACGATGTAGAAAAGATGTGGAGACTCTAGAAAGAGTGCAGAGAAGAGCAACAAAGAGGATTAGGGGACTGGAAACTAAAACATATGAAGAACAGTTGCAGGAACTGGGTATTTTTAGCTTAAGAGAAAGAAGGACGGGGAGACATGATAGCAGTGTTCCAATATCTCAGGGGTTGCCACAAAGAAGAGGGAGTCAAACTATTCTCCAAGGCACCTGAGGGTAGAACAAGAAGCAATGGGTGGAAACTAATCAAGGAGAGAAGCAACCTAGAACTGAGGAGGAATTTCCTGACAGTGAGAACAATTAATCAGTGGAACAGAAGTTGCCTCCAGAAGTTGTGAATGCCCCAACACTGGAAGTCTTTAAGAAGATGTTGGATAGCCATCTGTCTGAAACGGTATAGGGTTTCCTGCCTAGGCAGGGGGTTGGACTAGAAGACCTCCAAGGTCCCTTCCAACTCTGCTATTGTATTGTATTGTATTGTTTGTTATTATGCTTTCATAGCCTGTTCCTCTGTTTCAGAAGCCTGTCAGGTCCTGGGGATTCTGCAATCCAGAAAGAAAATAGTTCAGCTTTCTTGCCTGTTCTCTCTCTCCCCCCCCTTCCCCCCCCCTCTCTTCCCTTTCTTGATTTCAAGTGTGACCAACGTCTTGCTTTTCAAAACAATAAAAATGCTAATAGCTTCACCCCAGGAGTTCCACACTCTGCCTTTTAATTTATGAGCCTTCCCCCCCACTCGCTTAAGGAGCAGGGAGCAGCCGAGCATGGCTTTCTCTCTCTCTTCGCATAGCGCCCGGCGGTTTTAATAGTCACACCGTCTTTCAGAGAGAGATGGAGATTGCAAACATCGGAGGGGTGTGTGTGTGTGTGCGTAGGCCCTTCTCGCTTCCACTAGCCCAAGACAGCCTCTGCTGAAACCGTTTTTTTGAGAAATGCTAAATAGCTGGCCCTCTCCTTGCAAAGGATTTTGTCCCTTGGGTGGGTTTTTTGTTAAAGTTTTGGGTTTCTGAAGGGTTAAGAGAACAAGAGGTGCTTCACGCTCACCCCAGCCGGCCTTGGCGTGCCTGTGGAGGGAGGGGGCGGCTGATTGGGACCCCCAACAGGGGTTGAGTTTGAAAAGATGGGTCCCTGCCCTTGTTTGTGTCGCCAGACCTTGTCCTTGGCTGAGTGCCAGGAGAAGAGAGGAGAAAAGGGAACAATTAGATCTTGAGTTCTCTTTTGTTTTTTGTCTTTTTAGGACTTTTAAGCGTCTCTGGAAACAGGTGTCTGAAAACCTCGACCGGTATCGCACTTTCCCTCGGCTGGCTGGGGGTAAGAACTGAGAATCTGTTTGGTTTGATTGTTCTGTCCGAGGCATGAAGCCAACTCCTTGTCCCGACAAAAACCCCTTTTATTAATTCCCTGTGAATTCTGCTCATTCACATCCGGCAAAGTCTTTCGAGGGAGGATTTATGGACTCAGACCTTATCTGGCTTGGAGAGCTGCCAGGCCGATATCTGCAGAACTTGGCCAGGAGTCTCGGAGAGTCAGGAACCAATGAAGCGAACTAATGGTCTCCTGCAAATTCCACTCCCCTTTCGCTCCTCTTTTATTTCCTCTGGGAGGGGCCGTTCATCGTCCACCTGTGGCCTTCCTCCCAAGTCGACCATTGTTCCTTAGCTGTTCTCTTTGTCTGGCAACTCTGTGCATGCGCACACTGGGAACAGGCTCCAGCTGTTCCTCTGCCTCACTGATGTCTGACTCCGAAGGCAGCTGATAACTGGCATACGGCCCTGGCCCCCTCTCTGCCTCCAACACAGAGCCCTCATCAGAGCCTTCCCCAGACTCCAGGACTGGCCCATGTTCCTCCCCAACCTCCTCGCTGTCCGAATCTGCTCCCAGCTCCACTGGCTGCTGGTGGGGCACAACAGTTATTTCTTCCCTCCCCCCACCCTCAGAAGGCCGCCAAAGCCCAACAACAACCCAGGTAGTGTGAAGATCTCTTGATCATGAATTGAAAGACATTTGGGTAGCTTTCTAATCCAAAGTTGCGCTGACGGTCTCCAGTGTAATATTGCCGGCTTTTAAAACCAAACTGCCAGCCGCACCCCAGATGCTAAGTTGCTGACCAGCAGAAAGCCCTCGATCTCTCTTAAAGCCCGGGCATCTGCTAGCATGGTGGGCAAGTATTTGCCCTGCGGTCAGTCTCACGGGAATTAGCCATGCACCAAGCCTGTTGAATTTCTCCCAGAATTCCCAATGTGTTAATGAAGGAAGAACGTTTCCCTCTCCCCCGCCCCGCCCCCCGCCCCCCAAATATTGCTTTCAGCAATTCCACACGGGCAGGGGTCTCCTCCATAGTTTTTTCAACAACTTCAAGCGAAGGAGGGTTTTCAATTTGGAGAGGGTCAAGTCCTCCCTCCCCCACACTGGGAGGGACAATGCCTAGAATTCGACCCTCCTCAGTCACTCCGTGACTGGTGGCTCATTGGACGTGGTTGAGTGGCTCAGGGACCTGGTGGCTCAGTGGCTAAGACGGCGAGCTTGTTGGAACAGAAAGGTCAGCGGTTCGAATCCCCAGTGCCGCCGAATGGAGTGAGCTCCCGTGACTTGTCCCAGCTTCTGCCGACCTAGCAGTTCGAAAGCATGTAAAAAATGCAAGTAGAAAAAACAGGGACCACCTTTAGTGGGAAGGGAACAGTGTTCCGTGCGCCTTCAGCGTTGAGTCATGCCGGCCACGGAGACGTCTTCGGACAGCGCAGGCTGTTCGGCTTTGAAACGGAGATGAGCACTGCCCTCTAGAGTTGGGAACGACTAGCACATATGCGCGAGGGGAACCTTTACCTTTACCTGTACAGTCACTCCTGTCCAATGTCTCCCTTTCTCAGAATGCGGAGGGAAGAATTTCCACTTTGTCCATGCCTCGGCTGATGTGCCCAGCGTGGTGAGCGGGACGGTCCGCTCGGCTTTTGAGTACGGCGGCCAGAAGTGCTCGGCTTGTTCCCGCCTCTACGTGCCAGACTCTCTGTGGCCTCGCGTCAAAGCCGGGCTGCTGGAGGAGCATCGGAAGATCAAAGTGGGAGACGTGAGTTGTGGCTTGGCAGTCGGGATGCTTCGCCAGCTGCCTGGTGTCCCAAAAGTAGCTTCTCAGTGGGGTGCTTCCTTTCCCCCCCCAGGGCCCACATTTAATTTCAAGAGGAGCTCCCGTCTTGGGGTGACTTAAGAATTAAAAGAGGATAAAGTTTACGCCCCAGTTGTTTTTGTTAGGCATAGTTTCAGATTGTACCGTTATAGAGACTAATTTGATTTTGAACCTAACAACAGCGGCAAGATTGTTGGTGGCGCAATACTGGAAGAAGGAAGAGTTGCCCACTATCCAAGAATGGACTTTAAAAGTAGTAAACCTAGCAGAGATGGCCAAAATTTCAGCGTATCTGAAGGACCACTCAGATGAGAAGTATAAGTTGGATTGGAGAAGATGGATTGACTATATTCAAAACAAATACCGGACTAAAAAATTCCAGTTAGCTTATGAATGAAGGCATAAAGAGCACTACAATTTATTCAAAGTTAGTTTAATAAAGGGGGAGTTAAAGCACAAGAATGGTAGCATGTCAAAATTAGTTAGCTTATGAGTTTGAGTTTGAGTTTATTAAATTTATAAACCGCCCCCTCTCCCCGCAGGGACTCGGGGCGGTGTACAGACATACATATGTAAAAACAACAAAGCACAACACGAAAACCCAGACAAACAACGTAAACATACAGTCTGTATATTAGCCCAAACTAATTAATAGTTAAAAACAATCAAACCAATTAAAACCCCAAAATTTAAAATTTAAAAAGCCATCCAGGAAGGTCAGTAATAGATGTTATTTATGATTACAATTGGGCCAGGCCAGCTAGTCGGAACAGGTGGGTCTTGAGTTTCTTACGGAAGGAGCGGAGATCAACGGTAGTTCTAATATCGGGGGGGAGGTCGTTCCAGAGGGTTGGGCCCATCACAGAAGGCCCTACTCCTGGGCACCGCCCGCCCGCATTGCTTAGCGGAAGGTACCCGGAGGAGTCCCTCTCTGTGAAAGCGGATTGGTCGCAGGGATGTATGGGGTAGGATGCGATCCTGCAGATAACTAGGTCCCGAGCCATGGAGCGCTTTAAAGATGACAATCAACACCTTGAAATGCACCCGAAAAGCCACAGGCAGCCAGTGCAGTTCGCGCAGGAACGGTGTTACATGGGAGTACCTAGTACTCCCCATAATTGCCCGCGCGGCTGCATTCGGAACCAGCTGGAGCCTACGGGTGCATCTCAAGGGGAGCCCCATGTAGATGTTATGTTAGCATATGGTTGTTAAATGTTTATACCCTGTATTTTGCTCTGGGAGGTCGGGGGGAGGGAGGGAGGGAAGAGAGGTAGGGATGGGGGAGGAGGGAGGGAAAGGGGGGAAATAATTGTAAAACTTATTTTTAAAAAATTAATTAAAAAAAAGAATTAATTTTCAGGGCGTGGCTGTAGAAGGATGGTCTTTTATATGTGATTAATCTAAGGCAGTGGGGTCAAATTCGATTTTATTGAGGGTCACATCAGGATTGTGTTTTACTTCCGAGTGTGGCTAGGGTGGGCATGGCCAGCTCAACGTCACTCGTTTTGGGGCGCCTGTGGTAGCCCGAGTCCTCTTTCAGCGAAAACGGGCTCCCGAGCTCCATTTTTGGCTGCAACGGCCTCCTGCAACCCTTTGCCATGGCCCTCCCGAACTCCGTTTTCGCTGGCAGATGCACCGCGGGCCAGATCGAAGTACCCCGTGGGCTAGATCTGGCCTGCAGGCCTTCAGTTTGACACCCCTGATCTAAGAGATAAAGGTACAACATGAAAAGAAGGAGGGAGATGGAGGGAGGAAGAAAAAAATGTAAGCTCAGGGGTCCTTTTTATTTTTCTAACCACCACCGGAGGAGACTTTTGAAATTTTGGGGAATGCTAGAATCGTTAGTTAACGGAGAACTTTACAGGCTGAAAATCTGAGATCTTCCCATCTCCAGATCCAACGGGAAACCTTTGCCGTCTGAACTCGTGCGGACTGGAATGGATCAATTTCTCTAGATAATAGGGAGCTCTCTGGAGCCACGTTCAAGTTTCTCCCAAATTCCTTATATTTTCTTTGTCGGGCTTTCTCTGCAGCCAGCTGAAGATTTTGGAACATTCTTCTCCGCCGTGATTGATAGCAAGGTCAGCGCATTCTTTCTTGTGTGTCTAAAAACCAGCTTTCATTTTTCCTCAGGCAGAATATTTATGCTTTGACATTTGCACGTGCAAACAAGCACCTAGAATAGGCCTCTACGTGTGTGTGTAACTTACACTCTTAGATAGTAGTTTCAATATTGAGGTCAACAAAGGACAACATCCTTTGTCATCATTTCACCAACTCCTTTCAAGGTTTAATGGTCGAGAGGAAGATGTCCTGAGATATTGGCCTGCTTATGGTGCTAGGCATGCCTAGAACTTAGTTCTTTGTTATATGGATGTAACCAGAGCTGCCTTGGGGTTTTGCCTGTGCCGACGTCACTTGCTTGGAGGGGGCGGGAGGGGCGGTTAGAGGAGCTCCAAGATGCCGAAATGGCCTCAGAAGAGGCTAGGCGAGTTGAGGAGTGGCTGGGAGGGGAGCTGCGAAGCAGGGCCGGTCATGGTGATTCAGCCGGGTCGCCAAACTGCACGCAAAGTTAACAACCGGTTGAACCGGTGCGAAATGTCTGAATCCCACCACTGGACGTAACTCTACTGTTTCTGCTGCTGTGTCTTTCAGGCGTTCGGACGGATCAAGAAATGGATCAAGCATGCCGAATCGTCACCCAATTTAAACATCCTGGCCGGAGGCGGTTGCGACGATGCAGTGGGCTATTTTATCCAGCCATGCATTATTGAGACAAAAGACCCCAAGGATCCCATCATGCAAGAGGCAAGTCTTTGCGATGGGGAGCGGGCACCGAGAGGTGATCCTTCCTTGGGAAAATGCTAAATTCCTCTCCCACAGTCTTTGCTTGTTCCTTGTGAGGCCAAGTCCTTCTCCAGGCACCTTTCTGCAAGAGTTTAAAGTATCTCTGATCGTTACGAAAACACCGTTTAATTAAGAACTTGGCAGACACGCTCTAGGACTCTGAACATACGCTGGGAAATGTAGTTCAGGCATCTCCATAGCGATACCTTGGCCCTCACTTTAGACATGCTAATTTTCCTAGTGAAAGTGTCCCCAAAGTTTCACAGAAATGTAGACAATGATTTTCCCAGATGCACCAGCCTTTAATTTCGGTTTGTTTTCTCTTCCTCCTTCACCCCCCACCCCCCACGGGCAGGAAATCTTTGGGCCAGTTCTGTCGGTGTACGTCTATCCAGAGAAACAATACAAAGATATTCTCCACCTGATTGACAGCACTTCTCCATACGGCCTCACAGGGGCAGTGTTTGCCCAGGATAAGTAAGAACTGGGGTGACTTTGGTGAATGTCCTGGGGAGGGGGTCCTTCTACTTACCGTGTTTCCCTGAAAATAAGATGAGGCCTTATTTTCTTTTGAACCTCAAAATAAGTGCTTGGCCTTATTTTTGGGGAGGTCTTATTATCTTTGAAGTCCTTAACCTCGGCCCGCGGATCAGCTGATCCAGAGAGGGCCGGACGTTCTGTCTCTGTTTCTGGCATGCTCTTGCCAGCCTGCCAATCTTTTTCTGGCCGCCATTAAGAGAAAGGGGTGCAGTAGCTAGGGTGTGCGGGAGCGGCCTCCATGAGGCCATTCTCCGTGGATGGCAGGTGTCGGGGGGCATCTCTCCCCCCCCCCAGGAAATGGTGGGGACCGGCTGCACATGCATTTTAATATTTTAGGGAGGGCTTATTTTCGGGGAGAGCTTATTTTAGCGCATGCGTTCGAAAGCCCGATCAGGCTTATTATCCGGGGAAGTCTTACTTTAAGGGAAACAGGGTAGATCAAATGTTACTGTCCTGGGGAATTGGGAAATAACAGTCAGTTTTAAGAAGAAGGTAGGTCCAGACCCAAATACTCTTAATCTTCTCCCAGCTCAATTGTAGCAGGCCAGATAACATCCCCCCCCCCAAATCCTCAGTTTTGTCATTGCCACAATATCCCAGCCTTCACGAAACCCCTTTGTCCCCTGGAGTAGCTTGTGGGAGGGGTCATCAATGGGTTATTTTCACGTCCAATCTGCCCAGAGACTGAGTTCGAATTGAAGCCATGCCTCTCTACTTCCTCTCCCTGGCTCCAGTTTAAACTCAGTCTCGGCCCGATAGAGACCTGTTTTGCTTGGCTCTTAGGATTGGAGTTGTTTGTATTGTTTTTTCCCCTCACTGATCCTTCCCACCTCCTCTCCTTCCGTCTCCGTCTGTGTGATTGTTTGGTTCAAGCTGTGTTTTGCCTGTGTATTGAGAGCTGCCGATAACACTGAGCGGTAATTGCGGGGCTTTTAAAGCCGCGTTCCACAAGGCGCCGTGGGGCGCACTCTTGCAGGAAGTTCTGAACTCTTTCCCCTCCCAACATCTTTGCTCAGGTCCGTCGTTGATGAAGCCACCAAACTCCTAAGGAACGCGGCTGGGAATTTCTACATCAATGACAAGTCCACCGGTGCGGTGGTGGCCCAGCAGCCGTTTGGGGGCTCTCGCGCCTCAGGTACGTCAGGGATCAGACTGGGGGGAGAGGGAGGGTGCTCCTCACCTGGGCTGGTCTGAGAACATTTTGCACCGCTTTCTGGTTGGCCCTGCTGTTATTGTCACCGTTATAACCCCTGTCCTTATCGTTGTGTGTCTCTCCATTCCTGCATAATGGCTCCCAAGCCTGAAGTACAGACAAAACAACACATTTACACCCAGTTGCGGCATGTCGACACAAACGAGGGAGCCTTTGTGGCACGCCGCAACCTTCTTTGCCTGTCCTCCAAATCGTGTGAGTTGCGAAAACAAGCTCAGCAACCAGGTTCTCGCAAACCACATAACGACCCGGCGAGACGCGGGAAGCGAGCCGGTGGTTTTCTTGGGACAATGAGGTTTAGCCACTTTGGCATGTTCGGTCGCAGAGGAGGCCAATGCATTCCTTTCTTCTTTTGGACGTAGGAACCAATGACAAGCCGGGCAGCGCTCATTACATCCTGCGCTGGACGTCTCCCCAGGCCATCAAGGAGACCCACGAGCCGTTGGGGGACTGGAAGTACCCTTACATGCAGTGACCAGGCTTACGGGGCCTTTGCAGACTTGGACGGCGACTGTTGGTGCGAGTGGGCTATGTTTCTCTCCGGCGGCCTTCCTTGCCGATATCTCCTAAGGCACAAATTACCAGGAGTGTATTGATTTCCCTCTCTTATCACTTGGACCACTTTGGAGAATTAAAAACTAATAATCACATCCTACTGAAAAAAATCAAAATTTATCCCTCCGCTTCAGTGCAGCCGTGTTTGTTGATTTCTCCAGAGAGGCTTTGCTGCTGAACCTTCTTAAATGCGCATTCTTCATCTTTTGTATCTCTTTCTGATAAAAATAATAATAATTGCCACCTCCCCTGGAGGGGAGAAGCGACTTGGGCTGCAAAAGCAAACTGGCGCATCTCTTTTGGTTAAAGAAATGGAGGAACTGCCAGGAAAAAGGCACGTCCGGAGAAATTCCGCGCATCGTATCAACGTGTAGGAAAAGCGAAATTAAAACTCCTACAAACTTGCTTCTTGCGCATCCGAAGGAACATGGGCTGGGATTTTTGGCTGAAAAGTTCCGCTTGTGTGTTGACAGCCCCCCCCCCCTCCAGATGGGACGCTGCTTCTTTTAAAAAAGATCTATTTTTGTAAAAAAATTTGAACGCTCAAATCGGGGACAAGGAATGCTTTTTAAAGGGGGGACTTTTGGTAGCTTGCCAACTAAGCAAGGCTAATTCTCTTAAAATCAAGGGACGGAAGAGTAACAATTGGACGTATGAAAATGATTGATAGCTGAAAGACTGACGAGCCGCTAATTTGCAGTACCTTAAAGGGCATAAAGCTTATATATATAAAAAAAAAAACCACCACTGTGTTTGCATCAAGCCTACCTAATTTACTTATCCCTATTTTGCTGACTAACATTTTTAGCCCTTGTAGCTTTGGAAAATTGATTTATATAACGAATCGCGTAAGCAGATGTAAACCAACTTGGTTCTACTCCATTAATTCTTAACTCCAATCTTACTCATCGTTTTTGTTCCAAGATAATTGTTTTTATTCCTGGTCCAGATATTCAAGACGCATGTTGTCGTAATTTCCTGCCAAAGCTGAATTTACACTTCCAGTTTTCTTGACTTGCAAGGCACATTGCATTTCCATCGCTCAAAGCAGATTGTCCCTGTGTGAATAGAAATGCTCTGAAATCAAAAAAAATCTGCTTTCCTTCCTTGCTTTGTCTTTACTAAAGTGTGATTAACGCTCCGAGAACTTCAACAGCTGATGATTGTTACCGCAGACGCTGGATGTGCTTCCAAAACAGAAAGAAAAATGCCCGATTAGGTAGCTAAATAAATACCTCCCAATTTCACGATAGCTAGATGAGAGCTCTTATTTTTTCCAGACAGGGAAAAACCTTTCTGACACGGGAAACTACCAAATCTAAGGTAAGCTTGTTGATCAGAAAGTTCAGCGGTTTGGTGGTTTGAATCCCTAGCGCTGCCTAACGGAGCGAGCTCTCGTGACTTGTCCCAGCTTCTGCCATCCTAGCAGTTTGAAAGCACGTAAAAAATGCAAGTAGAAAAATAGGAACCATCTTTGTTGGGAAGGGAACAGCGTTCCGTGTGCCTTCAGCGTTGAGTCATGCCGGCCACGTGACCACGGAGACGTCTTCGGACAGCGCTGGCTCTTCGGCTTGGAAACGGAGACGACCACCGCCCCCTAGAGTCGGGAACGACTAGCACATATGTGCGAGGGGAAACTTTACCTTAAGATAAAGTAAGATACAAAATAGGAAATAGGAAAGCAGTAGGGAGGAAGAGGGGGAAGAGAAGTGAGGAAGGAGGAGGAAAAAGAAAGGCGTTGACTTCCGACTCTCTGTTGCAGTAAAATAAGATATTTAACATCAAATCACAACTTTGTGTTATTTTTCATAATCATAAAAATTAGCCATTTCCATAAGGATCTATCAGTCTAATCAGTAAAACCCAAAATCAAAATTTCATGCTTCTCCAATTCAAGCACAAAGCTCAGAAGCTGTCTCCACGTGGAAACGAAAGCACTTAATATTTTTTTTATTTAATCAGAATAATCCATTTTGCCATTTCAGCCAACTCTTATCAACTTCTTGCGACCCTTCATCCATGGCAGGGCTCAAAGTGTCCTGTCATTTTGGAGGGCATAGAGTAGTCTCTCTGCTGTCAACCTATATAGTGTCAAAAGTTCCAAGTTTTGGAGTATGATTCATATTTTAATACAGAAAAAAATTGAAAATTAAGGGGAAAAAAGGAGCTTTTTCATTCCTGACCGATGGAGCAGTGAGATTACAATCAGCCTCGCGATGCCGGTGGTGCACGGAAAACCAATATCTGTATGCTCATCAGAATTTAAACAGTTTTCCCTAAGTCGAGTTGATCAAGCATTGATAATGTATCAGGAGAAGACGGCTAATAAAGTTTTCTGCAAAAAAAAAGAACAGTCTAGAGAGCGTTTTTCCAGTTGAGGGGGCTGGATTTTCTCGGAAAGCATAAGGTGGACAGGAATGAAATGTTATTTATTGGAAACGGATCAGAGCTATCCTGGGACTTTTAAACAACCGGGTGCATTCAGCTCGTAGCATCTCTGACTGGTGAACATCTTAATTCGGGACTGGGGAAAAAACCCTCCGATATTCAGGAGGTCAAAAAAGTAGCCATCACTGCAGTATGGAAACTCTTAATCCGGCTATCTGCCAATGACCAGCGGAGCTGGCAGCAGATTCGGACAGTGAGGAGGTTGGGGAGGAACCTGGGCCAGTCCTGGAGTCTGGGGAAGGCTCTGTTGAGGGCTCTTGTGTCGGAGGCAGAGAGGGGGACAGAGCCGTATGCCAGTTATCAGCTGCCTTCAGAGTCATCAATGAGGCAGAGGAACAGCTGTAGTCTGTTCCCAGTGTGCGCGTGCGCAGAGTTGCCAGACGAAGGGAATAGCTAAAGAACAGGGGTCGACTTGGGAGTAAGGCCACAGGGGGACGGTGAATGGCCCCTCCCAGAGGAAATAAAAGAGGAGCGAAAGGGGAGTGGAGTTTGCAGGAGACAATTAGTTTGCTTCATTGGTTCGTGACTCTCCGAGACTCCTTGCTAAGTTTTGCAGATATCAGCCTGGCTGCTGTCCAAGTCAGATAAGTTCTGTGACTGTAAATCCTCCCTCGAAAGACTTTGCTGGATGTGAAGGAGCAGAATTCACCGGAAATTAATAAAAGGGGGTTTTGTCGGGACAAGGAGTTTGCTTCGGGCTCTTGGGAAGCCTTGGTCAGAACAGACAGCCCAGATAGGCTAAATGGTTTTGGGGAGGAGCGGGGGGGGGGGGGGAAGAGAAGCAACATCCCTTTTCACACCAATCCCAAACTGGCCTCATGGTGTATCTGAGACAACTCAGTGCAGGAAGTACCCAGCTGGATGCAAAGAGGCTTCTAAAGATGCAAACGAGGCTAATCATTCATTTGGCTGTGGGGGGGAAAAACCCAACGCTTTGCACAGAGAAAGGAGATGAAACCCTTGGGGGTTTATTGGCTTATTTCTCGGCCCGGTGGTTTTATTTATTTATTTTAATTGCTTGAGATGCTACGATCCCCGTTTTGCAGGGTTCAGGTTAAAAAAAAAAATCAGCCTTAGTCCAGTAGCCCATTTAAGATGCCAGAGTGGTAGCTCCAGAAATTCTGCAGAGCCCGATGGCTGTTTGGCCCTCAAGGGCTTTGGAGCACCTAAAAGAGACATGGAAATGTAAGAATCGGCTTTGGCCATTTATGCAAAGGGGCAAGTGAAAGAAGCCACAACTGAAGTGGAGGAGGATGTTTTCCTAGCGATCGGGTGCCCAGGGAAGACTGTGGCGCGCGCAAGGGGCACCTTTTTCTGCCTTTCTGTCGCCGTGGCCAACACACCTCCTTTCCACTTGGCAGGAGATTATATCCTGGGGGTGGTGGTGGTGTCTCTTCTCCCTGCATGCAGAAGTGGAGGGCATCTCTCTCCACGGTACCCCCGGTAAATAGTAAGTAGCCGAGGGAAGAAACATTGAGGATAGTGAGCTACGCAGACTGCAGAAGTGGCCCTCTGCAGAGCAGGGTCTCTGTTCAGCTGGGGGCACTGGCCATGCCCAAATCTTGCCATTCCCCAGGCACTTGGCCTTATCCGGATGGAAAGATGCCATTCTGCCTCGTTAAAAATACGGAATGAGATGGGCATGGGACTGCTTCATGCTTAAAGCTTGTGTTAGGAAGGAGACAAACGGTGCCGCCGAGTTTACTCGGCCTCAGTTTTCTCAACTGTGTTAGGGGAATAATTTAAATGCACTGTTTTTCTGCTCCTGCCACTGTCAGGGATCCTTCCAAAGGGAAGGTCAAGGTAGTGATTTAAGAGCTGACCAACTGCTGCAGTGATGCAATGATGGGAATGAGTCAGCAAGGTTTTTGGCTGTTATCCCTTTAAGAGCCCGTATAAGAGGCCCTGTTAGGACATCTTTCCTGCTGTGCGTTTTTTCCCTGCTGTAATTGCTGATTGTTTGACCTCTGCCTATAGTACGTGTATGTATAGTATATATTCTTTTGTAGATAAAACCACTATTTTATGAAAAACCTCTGCTGGTATTGCTCCTGGGTTGTCTCACGTAGTAAAGCTGTGTTGCACTCTGACAGGGAATCTGTCCCATGTTTTAATCGCTCCCTTGGGGGAGTGGTCTCCATGGAGGGGGTCCCTTCCCTATAAGGAATTGGGGCCGCAATGACTTTGCGACTCCTCCTAGGAATTTTCTAGGCTCCTATGAAATCAGTCGCTCTTCTTCTTGGGGCTTCCACAGTTTAAGGGTACTGCTGTTCTCATGTTACGCAGCAGTATAAAAATATAGTTTTTGGTGCCATCTTGTTGGAAATGGGTGGAAAGGAAGGTGCACAGAGATGCTTGCTTGCAGAAAAGTTTTTTTTAAAACTATGCCTGCAGACTGCACAGTCTCTTCTTCAGATTCAAAAGCACAACACAGAATATTTGCCCATTTGACATAACCCCTGGTATGCCCAAATATGGGAGGGAGCTCACTACTCCCTCTTTCTGTCATTTGGCTCATCACAGAAAACCATCCAGGCAGAAACCCATATTTTTATTTTTAATGTTGCCTTTGTCAGCACAAATACAACACACACACACACACACACACTGTGTGTGTGTGCGTGTGTTGTGTTTGTGCTGATAAATAAATAAAGGGAGACTAGTATAGATCTACTTCAAGCTATTTAGCTCTCATCAGCTAGCCATACCCTTCCTGGGAATCGAACCAGGGCTGTATTGCATATTAGGCAGATGTAATTGCCACTAAGCCACAGGCTCTCTTCCTTATCAGCTAGGCCAGGGAAATAGGTATGTATTTGTGTTACAACCCCTGGTATGCCCAAATATGTGAGGGAGCTCACTACTCCCCCTTTCTGTCATTCGGCTCATCACAGAGGACCATCCAGGCAAAAAGCCATATTTTTATTTTTAATGTTGCCTTTGTCAGCACAAATACAACACACACACACACACACACACTGTGTGTGTGTGCGTGTGTTGTGTTTGTGCTGATAAATAAATAAAGGGAGACTAGTATAGATCTACTTCAAGCTATTTAGCTCTCATCAGCTAGCCATACCCTTCCTGGGAATCGAACCAGGGCTGTATTGCATATTAGGCAGATGTAATTGCCACTAAGCCACAGGCTCTCTTCCTTATCAGCTAGGCCAGGGAAATAGGTATGTATTTGTGTTACAACCCCTGGTATGCCCAAATATGTGAGGGAGCTCACTACTCCCCCTTTCTGTCATTCGGCTCATCACAGAGGACCATCCAGGCAAAAAGCCATATTTTTATTTTTAATGTTGCCTTTTTATATTTGTGTTGTGTTTGTGCTGATAAATAAATAAAGGGAGACTAGTATAGATCTATTTCAAGCTATTTAGCTCTCATCAGCTAGCCATACCTTTACTGGGAATCGAACCAGGAGTAGCGATACCACAATAATGATAAATGATAATCATAATATACATATCCATATGAATCACAGAGTAATAATACGATTGGAAGGGACATCGTGGCTCAGTAGCTAAGATGCCGAGCTTGTCGATCAGAAAGAGCAGTTTGACGGTTCGAATCCCTAGCGCCACGTAACGGAGAGAGCTCCCGTGACTTATCCCAGCTTCTGCCAACCTAGCAGTTTGAAAGCACGTAAAAAATGCCAGTAGAAAAATAGGGACCACTTTGGTGGGAAAGGAACAGCGTTCCGTGCGCCTTTGGCGTTGAGTCATGCCAGCCACATGACCACGGAGACGTCTTAGGACAGCGCTGGCTCTTTGGCTTTGAAACGGAGATGAGCACTGCCCCCTAGAGTTGGGAACGACTAGCTCATGTGCGAGCGGAACCTTTAGCTTTTAATAATACGATTAGCTTATCCATCTTAGAAAATTTGCAGTATATAATTACTAATCCTTTTAATCTTCTCAGTTTCTAACTTCCAGTTTCTGTTATTTAGCCACTGGTAAAACAAATCTCATGTTTAAGAAGTATTCTGTTTCTTCCTTTTATTTTAAGTGTTAATCTAGCCATCTCAGATCATTCTAATATGTGTGTGTGTGTGTGTGTGTGTGGTGTTTGTGCTGATAAATAAATAAAGGGTAAGTAAAGTAGTGAGCTCCCTCCCATATTTGGGCATACCAAGGGTTGTAACACAAATACATATACATATATATACATATATATACATATATACATATATATACATATATATACATTTGTTTTCGTAGATTTTCACGGGTGTAGGTATGCTGGTTTTGTTGTATTCGGGTCTTTTCCCGTGTAGGATTGAGATTGTCTTTGCAACGTTTCGGCAAGATCTCACCTGCCATCTTCGGGCTTGGGCTTAACATGGGAACGGAGCTCCCCTCCCACCAAGATTTACAGAAAGACGGCAGCTCTGTTCCCATTTTAAGCCCAAGCCCAAAGATGGCAGGTGAGATCTTGCCGAAACGTTGCAAAGACAATCTCAATCCTACACTGGAAAAGACCCGAATACAACAAAACCTAACATATACGTATACGTATACATATACATATACATATACATATACATATATATGTGTGTGTGTGTGTGTGTGTGTGTGTGTGTGTTGTATTTGTACATATATATATATACACACACATACATAATACTTTCCCTCTGCATGGATCTCTTCATTTTTCCACCGCTGTGTAAACACAATTCTTGCTGCCGTTAACACACGTACAATTAAATACGTATTCCCTTTATTATACTGTCCCAGAGCTGATTTTAGAGTGGGCGGGGACGGGGTGATGGGCCAGAAAGCCTTTTGGGGTGACACCCTCCTTCCCTTTTTTTCTGCCCCACCCACCTTTCATAGGTACCCGCTGAGGAGGGCCAGCTACAGCTACTCCCAAGCCGTAAGGTTTTCGGTGGCGGAAGTCAAAAACTCCACCAGCTTCTTGCCAGGAGTCTTGCTGGGCTACGAAATGGGGGATATCTACTACCTCACCAACACCCCATCCTGAATTTCCTCGCTGACAACCGCGCCAAGCGATCCAAATCAGCCGGAATTACACTTCGTACCGCCCCAGGGTTGCCGCCGTCATCGGTCCTGATTCATCTCCAGCGGCCATCACGGCGGCTTATAGTCTGAGTCACTTTCTTATCCCCCAGGTGAGTCGCGTGGCTCTCCCCAGGAAGAGCAGGCGAGAGGCCTGCCAGGTGTTTTTAACAGGATGAAATAATCGCTGTGTCATATTAATCCCCAAATGAAAATTGGAAGCACAATATGGCACAAATTAAGTGGCTTAAGCTAACAGGCTAATAACATAAAAGCTGGAAAGGGAAGGAAAGAGCAGAGGAGGAAAGGGGAAGGAAGGAAGGAAGAAGCAGGGGAGGGAAAGAAGGAAGGAGAAGTAGGGTAGGAGGGGATGAAAGGAAGGAGAAACGGGATGAAAGGGGATGAAAGGAAAGAAGCAGGTGAGGGAAGGAAGGAAGGAGCAGAGGGGAAGAGAGAGGAAGGAGAAGCAGGTGGAAGGAAGGAAGGGGAAGCAGATGAGGGAAGAGGAAGGAAGGAAAAGGGGATGAAAGGAAGGGAAATGGGAGGAAAGAGGAAGGAAGGAAGGAGAAGCAGGTGGAAGGAAGGAAGGAAGGAAGGAAGGAGAAACAGGGAAGGGGAAGGAAGGAAAAAGATGAAAGGAAGGGGAAATGGGAGAAAAAGGGAAAAAAGTAAGGAAGGAGAAGCAGGATGAAGGAAGGAAGGTGAAGCAGATGAGGGAAGGGGAAGGAAGGAAGGGAAAGGATGAAAGGAAGGAAAGGGGAGGAAAGGGGAAGGAAGGAAGGAGAAGCAGGTGAGGAAAGGAAGGAAGCAGCAGAGGGGAAGAGAGGAAGGAGAAGTAGGTGGAAGGAAGGAAGGGGAAACAGGAGGGAAGGGGAAGGAAGGAAGGAAAAAGGAGTGGATGAAAGGAAGGGGAAATGGGAGGAAAGGGAAGAAAGGAAGGAAGGAGAAGCTGGGTGAAGGAAGGAAGGGGAAGCAGGGGAGGGAAGGAAGGAAGAAGGGGAAAGAAGGAAGGAAAAGTAGATGAAAGGAAGGGGAAATGGGAGGAAAAGGGAAGAAAGGAAGGAAGGAGAAGCAGGGTGAAGGAAGGAAAGCCATTCATTTAATATATTAGTTATTACCATTTATATCAGGAGGGAAAGAGGGATAAATGGAAGAAAGGAAAGGAACGGATGGATGGAAGGAAGCAAGGATAAATGGAGGGAAGGGATGGATAAATGGAGAGAAGGAAAGGAGAGGGATAGGAAGTCCTACCTGTATTTTGCCTGATGGCAAGCAAGCTTAGAACAGACCCATCAGCAATTCATAAAAGATTTCCTGCTCAACCTGGCATTGAACTTCCTCTCCTCTCCTTCGCTCCAGATCACCTGCAGCACAACCACCGAAACTCTCAGCAACCCCCGGGGATTCCCCGTCGCTTTCCGCACCATCAGATCACGGTTGTGCTGCGGCTGTTGCATCACTTCGGGTGGAACTCGTTCATCATCCTGGCGAGCGACGACGAGTACGGCCACCGGAACTTCCAGCTGCTGCGGTTCCAGCCCCCCCCCCCCCCCAAGCCTGCGTCACCCTCAAGGAGACCCTTCCGATTCAACGGAGGGTTCCCCCCCGGCTCAGAGCGGCCCCGTCCAGGAGAGGCTCCGGGGGCACGGTGGCCACAGAATGACAGCCACGGTGGTGGTCGTCCCCAGCCTGGAGCTTCCACTCCTGGCCGCCTTTGAAGTAAGCCCTAGGCCAGAATCTCACTGGCCAGCTGTGGGTCACCGCTAAAGCCTAGGCCACTGACCTGTCCATCCACAGCCTCCGCAACATTTCCAGCCTGGGAAGCGTATTTGAGGTGGCCGTGTAGGACGTCCCTGTCCCAAGGTTGGACGGCTTCCGAGTCAGGGGGTCCTCGGGGGCGAGCGCGGACCCCCCAAAGGCCGGTCTCTGGCAGCACATGCAACTCAAGTGCCAGGAACGTCTCCCCACCCTCCGGCTCAATGATAAGAGCCTCCAGTAAATGGAGAACCGCTTGGATGTCAACGTGTACTCGGTCTACGTTGTCGCTCGCGCCTTGCGCCACCTACTGAGTTCCACCCACACCTGGTGCCAAAAGAAGGCTGTTTATCCCTAGCAGGTGAGTTGCATCTAAGGTGAAAATTCTCTCCCTCTCCCTCTCCCTCTCCCTCTCCCTCTCTCTCATCTATCTGTCTGTCTGTCTGTCTGTCTGTCTGTCTGTCTGTCTGTCTGTCTTCTGTCTATATATATAAACTATCATATACGTATATATCATCTATCTATCTATTTATCATCTACCCATCTACCTACCTATCTATAATCTAGCTAGCTAGCTACCGTATTTTTCGGAGTATAAGACGCACCTTTTTTCCTCCAAAAAGAGGCTGAAAATCTGGGTGCGTCTCATACATCGAATGCAGCATTTTCGCCAAAATGGCTATGCATACTCTTATTGAGGCTTTCAGAGAGCTCCTGGGGGCTGGGGAGGGCAGAAGAGTGAAAAACGGGCCGTTTTCTAGCTGGATTTTGTCTTTGGGGTTTCTTAAGATGTTGGCTATTTTTTGGTCAGTGGTGAAGGCTGTCTCCACAAGCACAATATCAGGACAGCCTTCACCACTGACCAAAAAATAGCCAACATCTTAAACCCCAAAGACAAAATCCAGCTAGAAAACCAAGGAGTCTACGAAATACCATGCAAAATCTGCCCGGCAATATACATAGGCCAAACAAACAGGAGGATAAATGCACGCATCACAGAACACAAGAACGCAGTAAGAAAAAAAGAAAAAACTTCCTCCCTTTTCCAGCACCTTAAAGCTACAGGACATGAAATCAACTTTGAAGGAGCCAGGTTAATCTCCAAAACAGAACACCTCCACAAGAGAATAATTATGGAAGCCATCGAAATAGAGAAACACCCCCACAGCATGAACAAACGTGATGATACCTCCCGCCTACCAAACATCTGGAAACCAGCCCTAGCCAACAAACGAACACCACCCACCACCCAAATTCTATCATATATCTATATCTATCTTATCTATCTATCTATCTATCTATCTATCTATCTATCTATCTATCTATCTATCTATCTATCTATCTATCATCTATCATAGTACTTTTGTTTCTGGCAGGGAATTTAAGGGGTTCTTCCAGAGATGGGGATCAGGGAAAGCAGAACGAATAGCTCAATCCTTAGCATCCCCCAGGAGATGCTGAGGATTGAGGTCAGATCTCTCTCTTCACTCAGAGACCCATGGGGTTACCCGGGCCTATTTTATAGGGCTGCATTGGTTAAAAACATTTTTTATCCGCCCCGCCGTCCTGGATGTTGCTGGTTGCCTTCAAATACGAAGTTGGAGGAAGTTCTAAGTCCAGAAGGGAGTTACCAAAACACAACAGTTGGAGCTGGATTCGAATGATGAACTATTCCCTTGGTCCTCTTGAATTAAGCCGAGGCTTGCCTCATTTTGCTGAGAAGGCCAAGAGCGTGGAAAGAAAGGGAAGAAGCTTCCTATGAGGCCTGGGGAAGATGGGCTTTGGGGTTAAAGGAGGTTTGTTGTTGTTGTTCATTGCAAAGTTGTGTCCGACCCATCGCGACCCCATGGAGAACGTTCCTCCAGGCCTTCCTGTCCTCTGCCATCCTCTGGAGTCCATTGAAGCTCATTCCGACTGCTTCGGTGACTCCATCCAGCCACCTCCTTCTCTGCCGTCCCCTTCTTCTGCCCTCCATCGTTCCCAGCATGAGGCTCTTCTCCAGGGAGTCCTTCTTCCTTCTCATGAGGTGGTCAAAGTACTTGAGTTTCCTCTTCAGGATCTGGCCTTCTAAAGAGCAGCCAGGGGGTGACCTCCTCTAGGACTGCCAGTCCATGAAGGGGAAGGGAGGTTTACAAAAAGCTAATTTTACCCTTTAAAATGTTCTGACGATATCGAAAAGCATTCTCTGTTGACTTAATCCTTATTCTTATCTCTTAGAGATTGGTGATACAATTTTATAAAGACTTAGTATTACCTAGTAGATAATTATGGATGTAAGGAAACAAGGGTTGTCACAAATGAAAGAATATTAATGGTAACTTGAACACACAATGCTCGATGAAATATTTAATTATGTTTAATGGATAATCAGTGACTTTATTCTTAATTGTAAAAACAGTTGCACAAAAACTTGTAACCAAACGACATGCTTGATGAAATTGTGTTTTTTCTTTTTCCTCTTTGCTCTTCTTCTGTATGTGTTGTTTTGTCTTTTTTAAAGAAAAAAAAGAAAATAAAATTTATTATAAAAAAAAAGAAAGAAAAGCATTCTCTGTTATATTGGTCTCTTTTTTTTAACCTTTTCTCTCTCTGCCAGCTTCTAAGTGAGATCGGCCAGGTGAATTTCACTCTGCTCAACACCACCATCAATTTTGACAAGAAAGGAGACACACACACACACACACACACACACCCCAAACGGATTTGAAGTGGTCCAGTGGCGGTGGGACTTTCCCAGGAAGCCGTTCCCAGAGAGTGACGATTTACGACTCGCTGGAGGACAAGCTCAGCGCCCTGACAGGAAGCATCGCCTGGCAGACACCCCAACAGCAGGGTGGGTTGGACTGTGAGGACCTCCAGAAGTCCTCTGGTCGCCGGCTCTGGCCAGAGAAAGCTCGATGGGTCCTTAGGAGGTGGATAGGGATGGGGAAGTCATCGGGGTTCCCCCTAGCATTCTCCTCTTGAATGCAGCTCTCCTCTTTCTCAGCCACTGCCGTCTAAACAGCCCGTTGCCAAAATGTATCCCTTGCTTGCCTCCGTTCAGTTCTCCCTTGTTCTCCTAAAATACAGGGGGTCCTCAACTTACGACCGCAATCATCATCCTTGTTTAACGACCCCGTGATCCCTTGCGGGTGTGGAGTCCAGGCAACTGAATAGAGCTAGCAGTGTGTTTTAATGGCCGGATGCCTTCCTGTCGCCAGTGCGGAGTCTTGTTCAGCAGCTATATTCCCGTGGTGCCCAGAGAGAGAAATATCTGCCTCTAACCTAGGATCGAACTGACAGCCTCCTGA